>NC_056523.1:262935871-262957332 GCF_019175285.1 Sceloporus undulatus
GTTCCACCTTTTCCCCAAGTCTGGAACTTAAGACAACTTACAAGTTAAAATGATTACAATGTAATTAAAAACAAAAGATCAACCTTAAAACAGAATTAGCCTATTAACCATATTAAAACAATGTAAAACATATACAGTGGGCACTTCCCATCTACAGGGTTCAGTTCCAGGCTCCCCTGTGGAAGGGGAAAATGCTGAAGCTCAAGGTCTACATTATCCAATAGAAGATAGACAAAGTGCACACACCGTGTCAATATCCCCACCATTGAATACTATGAGGCATGGTAATCCCCGGATAGTCAGATCCACAGATGAGAAGCCCACTGATACCAAGGGCCCACAATATTTCAATAAGGTGAAAATCAATTTAAACACTTTTAATTTAAAACAGTACAGGCCCTGTTACAGCCCTTTCATAAAAGCCTTCAGTTCTAAAAGCCTGCTTAAATAAATAAATAAAGTCCTCACCTGCTGACAGAAAGACACCAAGGAAAGGACTGTTCAGGCTCCCCCAGAGAGGGAATTCCAAAGTCTAGGGGCAGCCACCTAGCTTACTCATTCATTTATCTATTTACTTACTGTATTTATTGAATGTATATCCCATCTTTCTCATAGGATGGGATTCAAGGCTGCTTCCATGCAAAAGGTTTGAGTTAGATCAGGGAAAAACTCCCATCCGAAGCATGGCCACTGCTTACAAAGAGGGCAGTGGGTTTATGAAAGGCATGTTACCAACTTCCTCCCCCATTGAACTGATCATTAGCAAAGGATGAAAATGAAAGAAATGAAAATACTGTGCATTCTTCTGAGCACAAAGTGTAAATTTCCTAGGTGGACAATTTGATTTTCTTGGAAAATATTTTTGAAAAGTGAATGCTAATAACACAGTTTAACCCGATATTGTAATTAACTGAGCAGTTTTCTAAGACTATAGTATGAGCATGCACACAAAACTAGTTTTGAAGCAAGATTTTTGTAGTGTTACGGACATATTTTACAGTATTATGCCAGAGGAAGCAGGGACATAATTTTAAAAAAAATTGCAAAAAGTTAAATGTGTATAACCCATTACATATAAAAATGTATTATATATTTTAACACTTAGCATTAAGTAAATGATATTTTAATGTTATTTATATGCCACTTTTGTACGAAAAGGGAATTAATTAACATTATTAACAAGACAAGAGCCAGGATGGTGTAGTGTTTTGAATGTTGGACTTGAACTCTGAGACACCAGTTTTTAAATCCTTGCTCAGCCATGGAAATACATTGAGTGACCCAGAGCAAATCACACTGTCTCAGTAAGACAATGGCAAACTTCCTCTGAACAAATCTGGCCAAGAAAACCCTGTTGATGTAAGTTGGAAACAATTTAAGGCACACAACAAAAACTACTAATGCTACAATCTATAAAAGCAGAAAAAGTTCACAACAATGAAGAAGATACCCAATCTGAATAGGAAGAACCTGAATACCCTAAAGGCACCAGATCCTGACTGTTCTTGGAAGCTAAGCAGGGTCAGCCCTAATTAGTACTTGGATGGGAGACTGCCAATGAATACCAGGTGCTGTAGGCTATATTTCAGAGGAAAGAACTGGCAAAACCACATCTGAGTATTCCTTGCTTAGGAAAACCCAATGGGATTCATAGGATTGCCATACATCAAACAGGTAACATGGTGGTGCATTCACACTCACACTCACACACACACACCTCAATTGCATAAAATAACCAAATCAAAGCAACACAGCAAAAGCAAAGACAAAACTATTCTAAGCCAACACATAGGAGAAAGGATAGTTTGTGACTGACTGTTGACATGTCAGTAAAAGTATGAGATATTCAAGAATATTCTAGCCAGCTAAATCTTGCTTTCCACCTTCTGGCTGTCAACCACTTTACAGAACATACCAGTGCTATATTAATACCTTATGCTCAATAATGACAATATGTGGTTCTTTTTCATTGAGCACATTCAAAATGGTCTTATAAGGAGCTGGCAAAGGTGAAACAACTATTTTGTTAAAATTTCAAACACTTCATTTTGTTCCTACCATTGTTTTGAGTCTCATTTCCTAATTAATGACAGTATAATTTATTCCTCATGTTATTAAAAGACAACACTTTTGAAGAGGATGACAATGTTTACCTTCCCTGGGAACATGGATGGCTTAAGACATAAACACATCACCAGGATGTTTAGGTACTGACTGCCAATTAGATCTCTGATTTCAAAAAGATTTACCGGTTTGAATCTATAGATTCAGACTGGATGAAAAGAATGAAAAAAAGTGGCTTGCACTTCATCTCTTGCTTCAGTCTGATTTTTATGGGGCTCTCTTCTCACAACAGTTGTGAATATAGACTGGATTTACAATACTACTAAGCTCTCCTACCAAGAGACACACATAAAGCTGTCATTTGCAAGCTCATGCTGTCTGAGGTTAGTGGATGTTGACAAAGAACATTGCTAAGACGGAGAAAGTACTGAATTTTCTTCCAACGGAGAGTGAGACAGGACGCGGGCCCAGGAGGGAGGTGGGGGTGGAAACATTATTGGTAAGTTTACTTAACCATTCAACATAACCTCCCTGTCTCGACAAGCGTCCAGGACTGGCAATCTTAAGAATGACTTTTTTCTCACTTGTCAACTTGATGGAAGGAAAGACCTTCAAGGAAGAACTCAGTAAAAAGCTAATTTGCTAGAAGCCTGTGCATGTAATGGGTGCAATGTAATGATTAGAATGCTAATGTTTAAAAAAGCTTGAACATTTTGGAACCTAGTGGAATATGGACTTTATCAAGCTGATGTTTTAATGAGGAGAAAAATGCCACCAGTTGTCCTGCCAAGCCAAAATCTTTCTGCTTCTAAGAATACCATTGACATGCCCCTAGATACAATCAAAGAAACATCTGCACTGCTTTTCAGGCTGCTTTTGCTGCTGCTAGAAACCAGGGACACACTCAAGACATTTGCAGAAATGGACTTGAGTAAATCATCCACAGATAGACATTTAAAACCTGTGGCTGAATCCCCACAGCTATATGTTATGAAGGGAAAGTGCACACGGGGGGAGGGGGGGTTGGGGGATTTAAGACTTCAGACAATGTAAGCATTAATACTTCTAAGCCAATTTGATAGTATGGGCATGATTTCCTAGCATTATAAAAAATTAAGAGTTTTGTAGTCAAAACTGACATTTTTCATGTATGTCTGCAAAACCTTCTAATTTACTATTATCCATTAATTGATAGGGAGGAAAAGATTAGAGGACTTCTGTCACTTGAGCTCTAGGATGCCTCATTATCTGAATATATTCACCACCAAGGAATCAAGTCAAATATGCTAGAGCTCAGGTATAACCCTTAGCTTTCACAATCTCGAAGATGTCTCTAGTAGAGGTGAGTAACCTGTGGCTACAAATTATGGGAGTCTTATAATACATGGGAGGCCATAGGTTATTCTGCATCAGTTTTATGGAATTTAAACCAGTTATGGACTGCAAGTGCAATAAATATGTACACAAAAGGCATACAATTCTATGGGGACTAAGTGCCAATTTTCTCTTTTCTCCATCACTGGTTGCATCCCTCCTACATAATTCTTACATTTTTGTAGTCCCTCTCAATATGGTGCCTGGAAATGACATTCAACCTCTTCCAGTTGCCATTTTGAGAATGACTGTGATAATAGGATTTAATGGTGGTGTGAGATTCTGTGTGCCGTGTGTAGTTTTGTGTGTGTGTGTGTGCACATTTTTGTCCATTTGGATTGCTTTTTGTATTGCTTAAACTCAGAAAATTGCCTGAAAAATACTGTCATAAAAACAAAATTGGAGGGATTTTGGGAACTGATGCAGGGCTTCAGGGGTTGTACAGATGGGGTCAAGGAGTTGTATGTGGTCCATGGTTTGCACTTTCACCACTCTAATGTACACAGAACATTACAATCCTTTCAGCTGTATTTAAAAGTATTCTTATTCCCATGTGAAAGGCTATAGCAAAAAAGAAGCTGCAAGAGCAACTTTCCCTCTTGAGTCTTTCTTTGCAACTGCCTTTGCTCAGAAGATTTAAACAGTTGTAAAGCTTCTGAAGTTCTAACTATGTTTCAGTGGTTCAACCTAATGTAACACAGGAGCAAATAACAGTAGCATAAAACATGACTTGTAACGGTGTGTAAGGAGCAAACATTTACAATAAATTAAGTGTTGGAAGGAATGCTGTACAGTAAATACAGAGAGCGCACAATGTTTGGACACTAAGGCCTGGGACACTATGTCTTACTGGAACGATGTGTCAAACATTATTTTATCAGTTTTTCTCTTTAAAGCAGGGAACCATTTTTGTTGTTGTTTTGATTCGCAGCATCCAGTTACAATGTAAAGTTTTGTCAAAAGATGTTTGCTATTATAGTAAGTGAACCTACCTACCTTTTTTCAGAGGTCCTAGGATACTTCCAGACTTGTATTCAATGGAGTTTGCTGGTGCTGAAGAGATGGGATAAGACAGCAATTTACTCCAATCCCCCCACCTTTCTCTACTTCTAGCACCTGTTAGCACACTCTACAACCTCACAGTGTATATGGGGCTCTTCATATTTTCATATTTTTCATATCTAGAGCATGTTTTAAGACATCACAATGACCTTAGAAACACAAGGGAAACTCCCCTTGGAAAGGAGTATGAACCCTCAGACATGCAAAGGACCGAGGCTCTCTGCGTGTCTTTTGCACCCAAGATAAAGGGAAACGCATTGCACTACCTACCCCTGCTGTGTTCCCAGCCAACTTTCTTGTCCAGCTATCTTGGGGTTGTCCTAAATGTGATTGCTGTTAAACCAAATTTAAAACCATCCGTTGTTCTGGAATACCATTGCTGGTTCTGTGAGACAACCATAAGGTTACATTGCAAGACGGTACCAGACTCCCCCAAAGGCTAGATATCAGGAATAAATATAAGTCCCAGATCTAGACCTATGTGTGCACAGAGAGTTTTCTTTGCTCGCTGTGTTTCCCTCAGACTTTGTGTGAGCCATAAGGTACTCTCCATGGTATCTTCTTCAGGACAGGTAACTATTAACCCATCTAGAACCCTCAGTCTCTGCTAACCAATTTCCAAACCTCCATTTTTGTTAGCACTGTATGATGTGTCTGCTTCAATTGCTATCGTGTGCCTTCTTTAATTTATCAAAGTACTGGTATACACAAGTCAATATGATCCTCAGGTGACCCAGCTTCTCACAAAGCATCCTTTGAGCTAAGCAATTCCCCCAACTTTTCAAGACACTGACACAGTTGGTGGGGACCTCCCAGTCATCCCAAACCTTTTTAGGTCTTATTTGGGCCTATTTTTAAACTTCTTATGATACTTCCTATGTCCAAGTTCTTGGAGGAGGGCGGAATATAAGTCAGACAAACAGACAGACAAATAAAACAACAGACAGAACTACTAGCCAGAAATAAAAAGGGAAATCTGTCATTGCTCCTTTCTGCTCTGCCAGCATGAGTCCAGTAGGGTTTTGTCCAACACAAAATTCTACCTTCCCTGCTCTCATTGGATTGCTCAGTTCTGCTCATAAATGAAAAAAATGTCATGTTAGATTTTGATGCCAAGGGAAGTGAAATGTTCAAGGAGACGTAACTGTCCATAATAATCTTTGGAGAGAAGAAATAATTCTGGCATTTGTGACTGACTGTGACCAAAACCGCAGAAGCCATTTTTCTTGCCTGCAGTATTCCTCACATGAATGGCTTGATCAAGGGAAGTTCAAAAACGAGAATCCATTGCTCTGCTTGTGTGTGTACACACACATTTTTAAATCACCTGTCAACTGATGACAACCTCATTAATTTCATAGGGTTTTCTTAGGCAAGGAATACTCAGAGGTGGTTTTGCCAGTTCCTTCCTCTGAAAAATAGCCTACAGTACCCAGCATTCATTGGCAGTCTCCCATCCAGGTACTAGATAGGGCTGACCCTACTTAGCTTCCAAGATCAAACAGAATC
Organism: Sceloporus undulatus; assembly: GCF_019175285.1. NCBI lineage: Eukaryota > Metazoa > Chordata > Lepidosauria > Squamata > Phrynosomatidae > Sceloporus > Sceloporus undulatus. The sequence goes on from NC_056523.1 coordinate 262,941,881, forward strand.
TGGTACCTTTAGGGAAATCACACCTCCACCCATTGCTATAATAAGATAATAAGAAATAGAGTATGATGAATTTAACTGGCTTACAGGATTGAAGAATTTACTTCTGACTGCACAAGTATACTTCAGTTAATGAAGCAGATATGCTCCTTAGTGTTATTTCTGTAATGGAAAATTTGATCTTAGAAATAGAAATAACATGGAAAGAATATGTATAGGTTCCTACACCATAAGAGGGAGAGGGAGACGGAGAGGACCATTTCAATGTATTTCAGCAATTTTTAAAATTCAAAAGTAATGGTATGCACATGTGAAAGAAAGCAACTAGATCAGATAAATCTTGCATTTACCTAAATAATTTAGATAATTTATCTAAAGAAACAAAATATTTTGAACTTCTAGAGACCACTGAAGGCTTCTTCCCAAATACATTGTGTGATTTTTTTTTCTTGTACCAGGTTCCATTTTTTTATGGTTTCCATTTTCGTGGCCAAATTTATCGATCTATTCTTCTTTAACATGTGCCAGAAGGAGCTAGTGAGGCAGATTTATGTGCGCATGCACGCTCAGTAAGAGATTCGAGAAGCAGCTGCTGCTTACCCTGCCTGTTGTAAGCAAACAGTATAAATAAGAAACTGAAAGCACATAGGCAAGCAGCAAACAGAAAGGAGACAAGCTCCACGTGCTCTAAGATGGTCAACTGTTATTCAGTGTTTAAAAAGTCCAACATGTTTTGTCCACACCAGACCATCTTCAGGGGCTGAAAACAAATATAAATACACTTAAAATACAGTATTTAAAAAGATAAGACAACACTCAGTAAACTATGATATACAGATATCATTATTGAACTTATCAAGGTTATACATACCCTTTGAGAGAAATCACTGGAGTTGTTACCACTCTCCAAATTACAGGACCATAGAGATAAAGGGACCAGACTGTATATATACAAATTCCAGATGAACTTGGAAAGGCCTAACATTGCTCTTCCTCAGTCATAGGTAGAAGAGAACTGAATCTGCTTTAATTGTTCACTGCAAAACGTCTGTAACTAACAAAAAGACAATACATCTTGTTCCAGTGTGACAAGGCTGAAAACAGATGGCCCTAAAGGGATGGCGTCACGCTGTGGGGCTGTGGCAACCTCACATTATTGCCCCAATCTGGCCTTTCCCCAGTCTAAAGTCGCTCCATTTTGTGCTGGGGAAAGGGTAAGTTTACTGCCGCCATGGCTTTTCTTCAGTGTTTCTTTGCTGTGCGGAGTCTAAATGCTGTGCCACTGAGATGCTGCCTGCTGTCTGGTTGGGCAGGCGGTGTGATGCCAGCTTGGGGCCAGAGTCGGGGCATGCAGCATGTGGATGCCATGCTCCCACTCCACCCTGAAGCTGGCTCTTTTTCCTGGTCAGTACCGGCAGTTATTTTCTTACCTCCACCCTCACAAATACATATTACACACTAATAGCAAACTCAGGACCAATGAACATATAACCAAAATGAAGGTGAAGCAGTACAGTCAGCCCTCCTTATCCACGGATTTTTTTATCCATGGATTCAAGCATCCACGGTTTGAAAATATTCAAAAGAATTATAAATTCCAGATAGCAAACCCTGATTTTCCATTTTATATAAGGAACACCATTTTGCTATGCCATTGTATTTAATGGAGCTTGAGCATCTACAAATTTTGTTATCCACAGGGGAGTCCTGGAACCAAACTGCAGTGGATAACAAGGGCCCACTGTAACCTGTGGGGGGGGGGGGATTCTAAATAAAAAAATTGTGTGTGTGTGTGTGTGTGTGTGTGTGTGTGAGAGAGAGAGAGAGAGAGAGAGAGAGAGAGACTTTAGATGAAATTAAAACGCTGAAGAGGCCAATTCCTCTTCTTCTTCTTCTTTTAAAGAACTCAAATAGCTTAATGAGAACTAAGCATTCTTAGTGACCAAAGAATGCTGGGTACTTCATTATTATTATTATTAACCTTTATTTATAAAGCGCTGTAAATTTACACAGCGCTGTACATACAATCTTTTTAATTGGACGGTTCCCTGCCCTCAGGCTTACAATCTAAAAAGACATGACACAAAAGGAGAAGGGAGTGGCGGTGGGGAAGGGGATGAGGGCCAGCAGTTCTTCTCTACCTCTGAGGCCTGGACTGAGGCAGATGGACTGGAGGGAGGGCTTGGCTTCTTAATGGATGGTTAATCTTCTTCCAGGGAGGCCTGTTGGAGCTAGCCTGCCTCTCTAGTAGGATAATACATATAAAATAAATAGCAATACAGGAAATGATTCAATAAAACAAGCAACAAAAAAAATCAAATAGCAAGTGACAATTATGTAATGCCTGGGAACGCTTCTCTGAACAGGATGGTCTTCAACTCCGTTTTGAAGCTGGTTAAATAAGTGATGGCTCTTGCTCGCGGGAGAAGAAGGTTCCAGGAGTGAGGGGCAGCAAGTGAAAAGGGGCGAATCCAGGATGGGGCAGAGGAAATCCTGGGTTGGGAAAGCAGACCTTGACTACCTGAACGGAGGGCCCTAGTGGAAAGGTGAGGAGAAAGAAGGTCTGATAAGTAAGGAGGGGCCAGACCATGGAGGGCTTTAAATGTCGACAGCAGGAGCTTATACTGAATGCAGAAAGGGAGTGGGAGCCAGTGAAGGGATACCAACACTGGAGAGATGTGGTCAGAGCGGTGGGCGGATATGATAATGCGTGCAGCTGAATGCTGGACAGAAATTAATGGACGGAGGGGGAAAGAGGAAGCCCAGCCAGGAGGATGTTACAGTAATCAAGTCGTGAGACCACTAGGGCATGGACCAGGATCTCTCTCTCTCTCTCTTTCTCCTTTCACATGGAATATCTTACAATGATTCATTTTACTTTCCCATGAATGAAAAGTGGCACTAGAATTACTCTTTATTTGTGGAATAATGACAGAATTATGGAGACATCGCGCGACGTCATCTGATAATCTTCATGCAACTGTGTGATAGTGATGGGAATGTGACAAACTGACTCAAAAACAAGCCAATCAGAAGCCAGAGACCCTAAGCCAATCAGGTGCTGGCTGAGGAGCTTAAAGATTCCATTGGGCAGTTGGTTTTGTCAGTTAGGGTTTAGAACGTTGAGGGATGAGGCTGGTGTTCAGTTGAGGGAACAGTAGAGTCCAAGAGATGACTGTGTTCCGATAGTTCCTGAGGAGACAGTGAACTTTATTGCACTGCGTTCCTTCCACCCGTTCTGAGAACGGAACGGAAGGAGCAGGGCCGAGTGCGGAACGAATGGGGGACGGATTTTACCGCACGCATCCGTCCCTCATTCGTTCCGTTCCCCCTCTCTTCCGTTCTTAATCCGTTCCAGAGGGGGAAATTTTTGAGAACTGTTCTGAACAGTTCTCAAAAAGCGTCCCCTCTGGAACGGAAGGGGCAGGGAAGAGAGGGGGAACGGAACGAGTGAGGGACGGGTGTGTGCAGTAAAATCCGTCCCCAACTTATTTCCGTTTCCTGCTGGGCCGGGCCGAGAACCCGGTGCGATAAACTTCAGTATTTTGTTAGAGGGAGTGTTGATAATAGACCAAGAAAGGGTCTGATAGGTCCAGAGAGGGACAGTATTAGTTTTGGGAATCTAGAAACGAGAGACTCAGTGTTGCCAGACTCAGAAAGAGGGGTTTCGGTTACATAATTTCCAGAGAGATATTATAGCCTTGGTGGCTGAGTTAGTAAAAATAATTGCCTAAAGAAGGACAGGGAAGTCCTGAGGTGGTTAAAGAATATCTGGGGAAAGAGGAATACAGTAACAAAGTAAAGAGTACCAATGTAACGAAGTAACACGTGCCTGAACTAACAGCTGTTTAATGCCATTCAGTTCAAGTCATATCTGTTCAAACCCTTTGTTTAATAAAGTTCATATTTTGTTTTATCTAAAAGCTTGTCTGCCATATATATTATATCCATGCTACTATATTATATAATACTGTGAACCTGAGTTTTAAACAGGTTGTTGTCATCAGTTGTATTTGGTGGTAAAGCATAAAGAGTCGTTACATATTTGGTGGCATAGATGAGATAATAAAGTCCCAAGCACCTGCCTCATAAGAAAGGGGGGTCCGTTACATATTTTGGTTGGCAACGGGGTGGGATTAGAAAACCCCATAGGACTGCCATAAGGTGAAGGAGTGTTGGCGTTACAGGGAGCATACTGCTATGCTCCCGTCACTTTTGGCTGTGTGATAAAGTCCATAGCTAGCAGGATTAACTGGACAGGAAAATGACGCACTGTAACATCTTGGTCCAGGTTCACTGAACACTCAACAATTTTTGTTGAAACAAAATAAAAAACAATTTTTATCGACTAAAACATCTTTGATATTTTCAGTCAAAGCAGGGTTTTTTTAGCCTGCCTTTGCTTTCAAAGCCAGGACTTACCAAGCATAAATGTTTTTCCACTTGATTTAAGTCTGATGCCGATTTGACAATGATGATCTAAAATTCTTGGCAACACAGGCTTAATAACCTCTCAGAACCTGAGGTGTAAAACATTCATTTTTGTCTCATTTTGAGAGTATGTTTGTGCGTGCATGTGAGAGTTAGTAACGTCATAGGTTGTTGCCATTTTTACAGTCCCCTCTTTTATAAGACATTTAAATTAATCTTATTCCAAAGATAATTTAACTATCAGAGTTCACACACTTCCCAAGTAAATTTAAAACAGATTCTATTATATCAAATGACTTTTCTTCTGATGCTGTCCAGAGTCTCCAAAGATTAAATGTCTATACAGTGCTAAGTTGAACTACGCTCCGCAAATCCATTAAAACACATCTGTTTGCAATCTTTTAAAGGATATTTAAGACTGGAAGTGTAAATTAACCTGGAAAATATCTATCCTGCAATGTTACCAGTTTTGCTCAATAGCTTCTATTTCATTAGCCAAACCACTTTAAATGTTTTTACTAGATTTCACTCCCCCCCCCCTCCCCCCCCCCGTATATCCAGTACTTCCAAGCCATTTAGAACAAATGTTTTGGACCACTGATCACTTGCAGTCTATAGTGAAATAGGATGTTCATGACATCTAAGCCAGTATCCACAGAAGCCTAGTGGTCTTACCACTTTCCATAATCTCAGGGTTTTTTCTTTTAGCAATTCCCTATAGTATTGAATTACTGATCCTGTAGTCTGGGATATGACTTTGCATCCATGTCTAAAGAAACCTTAAACATTCTGGAATCATGGAATCATAGAGTTGGAAGAGACTGCAAAGGCCATCCAGTCCAACCCCATTCTGCCATGCAGGAAATCTCAATCAAAGCATCCCCGAGAGATAGCCGACCAGCCTCTGTTTAAAGGCCTTTAAAGAGACTCCACTACACTCCGAGGGAGTGACTGTCGAACAGACCTTACTGTCAGGAGGTTCTTCCTAATGTTGAGGTGGAATCTCTTTTCCTGTAGCTTGCATCCATTGCTCCAGATCCTATTCTCTGGAGCAGCAGAAAACAAGCTTGCTCCCTCCTCAGTATGACATCCCTTCAAGTATTTAAACAGGGCTATCATATCACCTCTTAATCTTCTCTTCTCCAGGCTAAACATCACCCGGTCCCTAAGTCGTTCCTCATAGGGCAAGGTTTCCAGACCCTTCACCATTTTAGTCACCCTCTTTGGACATGCTCCAGTTTCTCAACATCTTTTTTGATCTTGGGTTCTGTTTTTTAAAATGGTTATTGAACACTGCTACTCTTTGAAATATTGAGAGTCACCATGGTGTAGTAGTTTGAGTGTTCGACTATAACTCTGGAGACCAGGTTTCGATTCCCAGCTCAGCCATGAAACTGGGCAAGTCACACTCTCTCAGCCTCAGGGGAAGGCAATGGCAAACCTCCTCTGAAAAATCTTGCCAAGAAAACCTAATGATAGGTCTTAGGGTCACCATAATCCAGAAATGACTTGAAGGCACACGACAAAGAACAAAAGTTAAATGTTTAATTGCCTAAAAATGTAGCATTTTTTATATCCGGCAAAGTTAAAACTAAGATTAATAGAGGATTAAATTATCAACTAAAGAACAGAATTAAGGCAGGAAAAATAATCAGCAGAAGGAGAAAAGAATAAAAGTCTAAAGGTATATATTCTATGGAGGAGGAAGTCAAGTATATTATGAAAAATCAGGTTATTACAACCTTGTAGGAAGTTATTTTGAAATTTATGTTAATTGGAGTATCTGTATTTGTCTTGTAATATCTTTGTCTGTTTACTCTGCGTGATGTCAAAGTGTGTTATTGTTTGAGTATGATTGCTAATTGTACACTCGAAACCACTCATATATATATGTGTGTGTGTGTGTGTATCTGTGTGTATATATCTGTCTCTTTTTGTGTGTGTGTATATATATATGTGTGTGTGTGTGTGTCTATATATGTCTCTTTTTGTGTGTGTATATATATGTGTGTGTTTGTGTGTGCACATATATATATATATATATATATACACACATACAGTATACATATACATACATACATATAATCTCTCTGTGTGTATATATATGTGTGTGTGACACACACACAATCACATTCCCACAATGGTCCAAAAAAACCCACTGCTGCAATAACCCACTTTGACATCACTTTAACTGCCCTGGGCTCAGTGCTGGGCAATCTGTACTTTACTGTGACACCAGAGGTCTCTCTTTCTCTCTCTGACAGAGAAGGCTCAATGTCTGACAAAACTACAGTTCCCAGGATTCCCTAGCATTGAGCCAGGGCAGTTAAAGTGGTGTCAAAGGGGATCATTTCTGCACTGCTGCTGGCAAAACTGAGAAGGGAGAGGCTCCCTCAGAAGCAGCAGCACAAACTCCCTCCTCCTTCTGCCACAGTGGCAGCAAGGAGGAGAAGGAGCTGCGCATGCGCGGGGGCTGGGCCTCTTCTTCTCCTCCTTCCCCAGCTGGGAGGGAGAGGGAGGCTGATGATGGGGGGCTGCAGGGTGCAGTGGCTGCTGCTCTTGCTGTGCCTCTGGGGCAGCCTCCCCAGAGAGAGCCAGGGCTTCCGGAAGAGAGGACCCACCGTGACCGCCAAGGTGACTAAGGGGCAGCAGAAGAAGGGAGGGCAGCCCAGGAAGAGGCAGGACCTGCCCCCCCCCCCCCAGGGGAGCTAGAAAGGCCCATAGGAATGGCCATGCATGCTCCTCCTCAGTGAGCCTCAGGATGGGAGGCATGGCCAAAGAAAAGCTATACAAGACTCAGATGTATAAATTCATGCTTCTCAGTGATCCTCAGAATGGAGGACATTAAAAAATAAAAGTTAAAAATACTCAGAAGTGCAAATGCATGCTTCTTAGTGATCTTCAAAATGGAGGGCATTTATAAAATAAAAGCTAAAAAGTCTAAAGTGTGAATGCATGCTTCTTAGTGATCTTCAAAATGGATATTACAAAAGTAAAAGCGATAAAAGATGCAGAAATGTGAATTCATGCTCCTCAGTGATCCTCAGAATGGAGGACATGGCCAAATAAAAGCTAACAAGACTCACAAATGTGAATGCATGCACAATGGAGGATCTGACCAAGTGATGGAGGAGGAGGAGGACATGGAATTCCATTTGGAATTCCTCCTGGACAGACTGAAATGTAGGATAGGTCCTGGAAAAGGAGGACCAAGTCTAGTCACTTGGCTGCTGTGCTTTTAACATTTACAGGGCAGAGATTTTGCTCTCTGCTGCGAATGTTAAGATAACATCTCTTGATCTGCGTGCAAAAGCATTTTGTGGCACCTTTGAGACCGAGGCTGCATCCACACTGCAGAAATAATCCAGTTTGACACCACTTTAACTGCCGTAGCTCCATGCACTGGAGTTCTGGGGACTGTATTTTTTGCGAGACATTCATCCTTCTCTGTCGAGAGCTCTGGTGTCACAGCAAACTACAGTTCCCAGAATTCCATAGCAGTGGGCTGTGGCAGTAAAGTGGTGCCAAAGTGGATTATTTCTTCAGTACAGATTCTGCCTGAGAGAAAGGAGTTGTAGCATAAGCTTTGGTAGACTTTTGGTGCAGCTGCACTGTAGAAATAGTGCAGTTTGACACCACTTTTAAGTGCTGTAGCTCCATCCTATGGAATGCTGGGGTTTGTAGTTTTAAAAGGTCTTTAGCCTTCTCTGTCAAAGAGTGCTGGAGTGTCACCAAACTACAAATCCCAGGATTCTATTGGCAGTTAAAGTGGTGTCGAACCACACTGTTTTGACAGTGTAGAGCTCCTTTGGTCTACTTCCTCAAAAACATAGATAATAGAGAAATAAATAAATAAATGCATAGATAAAAGAGAGATCTTTGGATTTATTTCTCACACAGGAGCCCTGCCAGAAGAAATAAATGGTCCCTTTACATGGAAGGAATTGCAGTGGGTGCTTTTAATAATAGCAGATTTATAAAAAGGTTTTTTTTAGATGATAGATAGATAGATAGATAGGCATCCAAGTCACTTGGGATAAAACAAGATTAAAAAGCAGGCTCTGCTCCTTCTTAGGGCTGATGACTGATCCATAAAAGTGTCCTCATCTTTCATAAGAGTCTGGTAATAATAGACACACCATTCATGGAACTGTGGTTGAACCTAAGAAAGGCATTGCCTGTCTGTGCATTTTGGGTTTTGTTTTATAAAACAGGTAGGTCTTATCTTCATTTTTGGGAAGAGGGTCACAATTCATTTTGGGCCCCTGCATTGCTGCCATGTATGAGAACATCGAAACAGTTCAGCAGGCTTGGAAGGAAACCTATACATTGAATTTAGGATCACAAAAGGTACATTCTGTCTAGGTAACACTCGCTTTGAAAGTGATGACTGTTAGCTACATAGAAAGCACCTTGTGCTTCGTATTTTAGTAAAAGAATTGCTCAGAATGAATGAAAGTAGAGGGGAGAGCAAAGGTAAAAGCAAAACTGACAGCTTTAAGCAACAGCTTAAAATAACAAGGGTGGAAATAGACATGCAAGGACTGCATTTGAGGCAGTCATTGGCTCCCCACATTTCAGGGGGGAAGATGCACATCCCTTGCAATTTGGTATTGATTTGCTTCCATGAAGGTTTTTACATGTTGTATTAAAAACAGAAAGTAGAGAAAAAACTTATGAACGTCCAGTAGATGAGGGTTCTTTGTATCATACCGATGAAGGTAAGAATCAGGAGATGATTCTCTTCTTTGAGAAAGCTTGAAAAGCTTGCCTGGGAAAATTAGTCTTTGTGTTTGTATGTATGTATGTCTCTGTGTGTTTTCACCCTATTGATATTCATTATGGAAATGGAGAAGTTTATGAGACATGTGAAAAAACTCCTGGCCTCTGTGCATTTTGATTCTTTGTGTAAACCACCATAGAAGTGAAGAACAGTGTGAAGATACTTGTAAGAAATAGATGCATCAAGCTCCTGATTCTCCTCTGCCTCTGCTCTTTGTCTGATAGACAAGGACAGATAAACGAATAGGGAATGCTTTGAGTCACACCCTTTCTGGCTGGAAGTAGCCAAGAATGTGCTTTCTAACGTGTACGAACAGAATCCATAACTATTTGGCATCTCTTTAGTAGAATTGAGGATGAGGCATGGAGCTAAAGTGTGCTGCTGGTAGGAGAGAGCTGTTTTGTTTTCCAGCAGTAGATTCTAGGAACTAAACTGAACTCCGTGAGACACTTTGGACAAATTGTGATCTTTGTTTAATAATCAGTGTTAATAAGTAGCTCCTAGTATTTTAGGAAAAAATATGGGCAGATATGGACACAGTGGATAACAAATATTAATTGCTTACACAAACCCTATTCCCTGCATATTCTATCTGCCAGCCCAGAGTGTGTTCTTTACAATATTCAGCTCTTAGGGTGAAAGTGTGTGTTACAAAAACACAGTGTTGCAGACCTTTGTTCCTTTCCTTGTACTATTTTGAATAACACAGTCATGGCATGGTGTGTATTTTCCCCACATCTGTCAGTGATGATAGCCAATAATGTGAGACAAGATGGCAGCAGCTCCCTGCCTGTTTTGCATTAAAGCATTATTTATTCATCAAAACATGAATTTGTCTAAGTGTATGTACATTGATGGTATAAATGAAATTTACATTACATTTACATAAAAGGACAGGGGTATATTTTGGTTATTACGTAGAGATCTTGTGTACTGCTGTTTCTGAAGTGGTTTAGCGAAGTGGAGAAAGGAAGGAAAAGCCAGGTATATTCTTGCATTTAACAACCCACAGGCCTTGGGAGAGATCTTAATTCTTTTATAGAAGTGGTAGATATAATAAAAAGTGAATTTCAACAAGCATCAGATCAGCAACAATTGATGAGGTTTTTCTTGTTAAATGACCATTTAAGAAAAAACATTGAACGATTAATAGATATAGTTATGTGTCCTTGTAATATACTTATTATCTCTGTCTTGTAGCATGTGTAACCAATTTGGCAGTGTTTAACCATCTGTGCTTCTGCGCTCAGGGACCAGTACCTCTGACCACAGTTCTGAAAAGTTCCTTATGGTCCTGTAAGCTGGATCATCTCACTGCTTTGCCACCTCTCCCTTGAGTTCTGTGTCTCTGACATGTTCAAGAAGTTTGTTCGGAAAGCAGGTATTATGAGATCAGCCCAGTATAAATTGTGGTCTTAAATGTAGTACAAGATTGACATTCTGGTATCAGTTAACACAGCTCATGCCTCTTAATATAATATTCCTCTGTGTTTTGCTTTTGAGGCAACAGACAGTCACTGAATCCAGATCTGTACATTATTTTGTAAATAGGGTTCTCTGCTGATCTCTATCCAATCTGAAATCCGTAGATTGGTTAAATAAAGGATAGCAATTGTAAATAGGGTTCTCTCCTGAAAACGCAGGAGAGTCTCAGAAAACTGTAGAACTGGTTAAGTAAAGGGAAGCAATTGACCACAAGGTGACTTTTCCATAGATATCACAACATGCTTATGTAATTTAAATTTGTTGCTTTATTGGAGCATGGTACATTAAAGTTTCCTTAATGATGGAACAAATGAAATGGGTCAGATGAATGTGATAGTCAGAGAGAGATGGAGGGGCTGAGCAGATGAACTCCCATGCCATGAATCTGCTACTGCAGCACACTCCTTACCCTCCTGTGCCATGAGACTGAGGAGCCCCCCCATAGCTGGAAACTCTGCTGCAAACAGCTGATAATTTGGCCTACGCTAAGGCCTCTTTGCATTAGGATCAGACTGGGGCCGCCAGATCTCCATCTAGTCTGCCTGGCCTTGACGGGTGGGTATTGGCCTGTGTTGTCTGAACAAGACAGTATGATAAACACTGGCCTTTTAGCCCATGTGGACAGGCCCAGAGTTGTCTGAACTCACAGAAATAATCCATTTATTATGAAGCCTAAGGGTATTTCAGTTTTTATATGGTTTGAGAAAAGACCTCTACTGTGTCTTTGGGACATTTTAGATGACATTGGCGGGTTACAAACTGCCAAGAAGTGGCGCTATCCTGCCGCCGCTGCTTGCAGCATCCAGGAGCTGCAGCGGCCAAACCGCGGGGCTCCCAGACGCTCCAAGGAAGGAGTGCGGAAATTGCGCCCCTTCCTGGGCCCCGGAAGTGGCGCCGCAAAGCGCAAGGCGCACTTTCGTGGCGTCACTTCTGCCGCGACACATCTGGATGCTATGCGTCCAAGATGTCAAAATGGCGGCGGCCATGTGGAATGGCCGCTGCCATTTTGTGCGCGCAGAGCACATACTAGGGTTAGGGGGGTGCGCCCCTTCCTAACCCTAGTACGCGCTCTGCACGTACTTTATGGCGGTCTGTAACCCGCCAAAGTAAATGTACTGTATATGCTGTTGTCTTTCCTGTCTGAATTGTGCTCTCCTCCTCCAGTCTTTATTGGTATCATGGAAGGGGAGTGACCAGTGAAGCATATATATGTTTGCAGAATCCATCAATGTGAGCTACAGCAGCCTCTTCATTTAATTGATCTGATTTCAGTTTTTAAAAATGTTTAAAAAATCCATTGGTATTATGGTCTTTAACATGTAGTGTATGTGGCCTTTGCTTCAGCGTGAAAAATTTAAATCTCTTCTAATAATCTATGCCTGTGCTAAAATTTTGTGTGTGTGTGTATTCATTCTGCAAGAAATGGACCAAAAATTTGCACTGTGGGAAGGGAAAACTGTTGAAAGAGAAAGAATGGACAAACATTCCTGCTTGTTCTTTTTAGTCATATGAATCCCCACAAGATCAGAAACCCTTGTATTTGCCGGAGTTCCTGCATGAGTGCATAGGGAATTTTACATCCAACTTAAGTTTGTTACAAGGTTTAATTTAATTATAATCTATCATATTTGCATTCATTCATTTTTAATTTTTCTCCTTAGGTATTTTTTGACATACAGATTGGTGGCAAAGATGCTGGCAGAATCGTAATTGGTTTGTTTGGAAAAGTAGTACCAAAGACAGTAGAAAACTTCATTAAACTTGCAACTGGAGAAGTAAGGTCTTTTTTTTTTTTTAACAAAATGTGTATACATACATTTTAGGGAAATTTCAAATCTCTGCAGGTCTTTACAAAATTATATATTTTAAAAATTGTAAGACCTGTTTATATTCATCTGGTGCTGTATTCTACAATTCTTTATCATGGGGAGTACACAGTCATTCTCCGCTGATTGTAAAACAGTGAGGCCCAGTTTTCCACTTCTGTGTGGGCCTGGCATAGGGATTATCCTCAGCACTGCACTACACATAGAAGCAGAGTTATGTGAGAACCCTTGTTCCTAGGATAATTTAGTACAGTGGTTCTCAAACAGTAGGGCAGGACTCCCTGCTTGAGAGTTGCTCAAGGCGGGTGCATGACTTGGAAGCCCTGATTGTGTCTCCTCATCTTTCCAAACTTTTCTGTACTGAAGGGGAAGAAAAAGGCAAGGAGGGTAGTTGGAGCCTCTGCCTGAATAAGGATGAGAGTTATTTCCTTATAAAATGTTAAAATATGAAAATATCTGAACAAAAATACAAACACTAAACAAACAAAATATTTTTATTCATATACTGTGTTGAGGTGGGGGTGGGGTAATGTCTGCATACAGATGTAAGAGGATCACAAGGGTAAAAAGTTTTAAAGTGGAAAAGATGGAAAAGAAAGAGCAGCCTCTGTCTATTGCATAACTAATAGAATACACTGGTGGAAACTTGCACCTTGGCAGTGGTTTGCTTACATCTTGTTGTTGTTGTGTGCCTCCAAGTCATTTCCGACTTACTATGATGCAAAGGTGAACCTTTCAAGGGGGTTTCTTGGCAAGTTTCTTCAGAGTGGGTTTGCTATTGCCATCCTCTTGAAGCTGAGAGAATGTGACTTGCCCAAGGGCACTGAAAGGGTTTCCATGGCTGAGTGGGGATTTGAACCCTGTACTCCAGAATCATATTTGAACTTTCAAACCACTACCATGTTGTCTCTTTTTGCTATTGTCAGGCACTCAGCAATTTAGGGGAGATCATTTTGTGTAAAGTGCATATGGACTCTTCGAAACACTAATCCAAGTGCATTCTGACAAAGGCAGTATGCAATACCGTCAAACAAGTAATTTGGTTTAATTTGGTTTTCCCTTTGTTTCCACAATACAAGATTATGTAAATCTTACATCCAAATGTATAAATACTAGAATAAAATCCAATACAAACTTAAAGGGAAATAAATACAATTGAGGTTACATTATCATGCGTAGTCTTAATTGTTTTTTCTGGGAGCATTTAATCTAGTCAGTTGTCTTTTGACGATAGTGTGTATAACAAATTACTATACTGAACAGTTTCATTCTTAACTTTGTCTTTTAGAAAGGATTTGGCTACAAAGGAAGTACATTTCATCGTGTGATCAAAGATTTTATGATTCAAGGAGGTGACTTTACAGCTGGAGATGGAACTGGAGGTAACGTTGGTTTCTTTATACATAGAATGCATAAAATATAAAAAACATGCAGAATTGCTAAACTGCCAACTAAATTAATCTGTTACAGGTAGACTCAATACAATGAACTTTGTATCAATATTTAATTAATTAACAACATTCCCATAGTTGGCAGGTAGCATCATTTTATTATGACAAACAGCAACTTTGGAATATTCCCTTTTAAAATATTTCCAGTACAAAGTGGAAATTAAACATAGGAGATCCCTGTACATTCTTAGCTTGTCAGAACTATTTAACTTGCATATACAAATGCTCAACCTATTTCTGTGCCTCTTGTATCAAATTAGATATTTTCTGTAGTCTACATTTATTTAGGAACAAGTTGGTTTGCCTCTTATGCCAACTCTGTGCTCATTGCTGCAGACCTATATTTATAAAATCAAAGATGTTGTATCTTATTTTTTTTTAAAAAAACTGCTAAGCAAATCAGAAAAGTAGTCATGCTATTCTGATTCAGTAAATATGATAGAGCACCTTTAAAAGTTAATATCTTGGAGAAAGCAAAAATGTAGTTACTTTGCTCTGACTTGGAAAAGTTGAAACTGCCATAGGAGACATTTGTCTGCACATTTCCTGTTCAGATCTTGAAATAAATATTAATTTTGGGTGCTTCATTTGCAACATTTATGACCCTTGTACTTAAGGGAACACAAAAAGTTGTCCATGCCATTAACTTGTTTGAGAAGCATGATGAAGCTTAACTCCATTCCTCTTCTTTTTCATCTTATCTGTTGATTAATAGTATATGTGTTAACAGGTAGGATACCCACTACTGAGCTTGCAAGTGTAGGGTATTAAATTAGCTTAGAAACATGCACATTTGTCACCTAAACATTTTAAGAGGAAGAAATGGTACTGAAGTATATCAAGATTATGTTTTGGTAGGATTTCAGTATCCATACTGGGGCTACTTTAATATGTTCTGCTTGGGTTTTTGTCCTGTATGGGTCTGTCTCAGTAACATCACTGGCCCAATGCACATTGGCCCAAGAACCTGTACTTAGTTCTTTCTGTCGAGCGAACGTAGGATTTTGTAGTGAGGGTGTCAACAATCCCTTTGTCAGGACCATATAATTTCCTTATAAAGTGTGGTGCTAGCAGATCCTGCCTGCAGGCGGGTGCGACTGGTTAAGATGGACTGCCCTAGAGACTTATGGAATCTGAAGGAATACTGAATGCTCTATAAAGATGTTCTACACTGTCTGTTAACGTTTCTGGTCTGAATTCAAAATTTTGGTAATGACATGTAAAGGATTTTAAAAAATGTTAAATAGGATTTTAGAATGTCTAAATTATTTTTACTATTTAAAATTTAAAATTGTTTATTATAATAGAATAGGTTATAAACACTTCAATAATAATAGTAGTAGTAATATCTATAAAAATATCACTGCAAGCTGTTTATTTCTCTCATCACCAAAATGCCATGCAGTGTGAACGAGCCCTCATAATTCTACAATTGTGTTTGATGGGGGTAGGGTTGCCATAGCGCCTGACCTCAAAACC
>NC_056523.1:262962332-262996436 GCF_019175285.1 Sceloporus undulatus
AATTTTCCTGTTGTTCTTATGTTTCATACTTTACATGGCCTTATATATTAGCAGTAATAACTCCCTTGCACTCTTTGCTCACACCAGTATTTAATTTGATAAAATTTGATTATAAATCTTGACTTAAACTTAAAAAAAAGTTTCCTGCTGAAGAGAAATAAAATCTTATTTCATCAGCTCTTCTAAATCCACAGATGATGCTGTTTCCTCAATTTCAGGATCTTGAGAAATGTCTCCATTTTAGGCATGTGACACATCATTAACTCCCTTGTCCAACATAAATAAGAACTGTAATCTTCTTTCCAGTTGGTATAGATATGGACCTCCTTCATGAAAGCCCACCCCCAGTTTTCCTGCACAGATATGAATATAGCATTTTCTACTATAAACCTAACAGTCGAGCTTTGCTTTCTTGAAATGAAACATATTTAAAATGTTTTACACATTACTGTCACAATATGCTTTTATACCTTATATAGACATTAAAAAAAATTCTGAAAAAAACACACAACTGTTCTTGCTTTCTACAAAATTGCCTTGTTTTGCCATGAATCAATAATTAGCTTTTATAGATGTAAAGTTATTTCCATTTTTTTGTGTCCAATACAACTACAGATATATAAACCAAGTCTTAGAATAAATGCTGGGATGCACAGGCTGATTCATTCTTGAGTAAAATAGTGGGTGTTAAATGCAGATTTGTTACCAAAATGAAGTCTTTTCTCACTAGCCTTATTGGAAGACCTCAGTGCCATTTTCTGCTAGTGAACAAATTATTTGAAATAAATACTATATTTAATCCCAAACAAGTAAGTATTGCACGTGAGGGAGCTGCCCAAGGTCAAAGTGTAGATGTATCATCTTTAACCTCAATAGTCTCAGCCGTAACTCATTGTAGTAGTAAATATAATGAGAGGATGGGGTTGACACACGACTTTTTGCTAGCACACAGGTAGGCAGGCAACAAGTGCACTTGTTGAAGAAGCAGTCTATTCTTGATGTGGTTATTTGCTTGACAATTTAATCATAGAATCATAGATTTGGAAGAGATTACAAGGACCATCCAGTCCAACCCCCTGCCATGCAGGAATACACAATCAAAGCACTCCTGACAGATGGCCGGCCAGCCTCTGTTTAAAGACCTCCAAGGAAGGAGACCCCACTATGCTCCAAGGGAGTGTGTTCCACTGTTGAACAGCTCTTACCATCAGGAAGTTCTTACTAATCTTTAGGTGGAATCTCTTTTCCTGTAGTTTGCATCCATGTCCTAGTCTCTGGAGCAGCAGAAAACAAGCTTGTTCTATCCTCAGTATCACATCTCTTCAAATGTTTAAACATGGCTATCAAGTCACCACTTAGCACTCTGGGTATGTTTAGCCTCTTTTCCAAGCTAAACATACCCAGCTCCCTAAGCTTCTTCTCTGCCTAAATGTAACAGCATGCTGGTGCTGCAGTACCACTGTCCTCCCTTCCCCTTGGTTGTACTGGAGAGACAAGATCAGCCTCCTCTTGTGTCTGCTCTTACTGCCCCATCTTACTGCAACCATTTTATGGTTGGACAAATAGCACCTTTCTCCTTGTCTTGGGGCCTTTCCATACTATTCAGTTATATCACTAATTCTTCTTTCATTGGCCTGGCTACATCCTATGGCACTTTGGGGGTTTGTAACTTGGTGAGACACTAGATTCTGTGGCTAAGAATTCTAAATTCCCATCTCTAAACTTCAAAAATCCCAGAATCCTATAGGATGCTGTTATGGCAGTAAAAGTGGAATCACAGCACTCTTAATTGTGCAGTGTAAAAAGGCACAGGCTCTTTAGCTTAGTAATGGAGATGAGTGCTGCCCCCTACAGTTGGTTATGACTAGACATTCAATGTCAAGGGACTATCTTTACCTTTACCTAACAAAACAGGACAGATAGGAAAGAGTTTCAAATGGGAAGACATCATCTTCTAGGAATCTGAGTGGAATGATTACATGAAGTAATGTGGAAGACAGCAGGACAAGAGGGAGACCTCACTTCAGATGTATTGATTCAGTCAAGGAAGCCACATCACTGAGTTTGCAAAGATCCGAAGAATGCAGTTGATCACCTGGGCTCTTGGAGGTTTCTCTTTCATAGGGTCATCACAAATCAAAATAGATTTGACAGCAAATAACCATAAACACATGCTTGTTATTGTTACTGTTTTATTTTGGGTTCTAACATCTTATACAGTATTGCTGAAATCCTGTATCAGCATCTACGTTATATAACTTTACATATACTTTGCTACATAGCAGAAATGCTAAGAAACCCTGTTAGTGAATTGTGAAGATACAAGAGTGCCCAATGTGCAGTGGTACCTGATGGGCATTGGGACCGATGTGATGCGCATCTTGTGGATCAGGCTCCTTGTGCATCAGTCCTATTGCACACTGGTCACTTTGCTGGCTCTGCTGCATAGGAACATAACAGTAGCCCTCTAGTGCAGTGGTTCCCAACCTTTGCTCCTCCATTTGTTTAGGACTTCAGATCCAAGAAGCCTCAGCTAACGTGGCTAATAGGAATTATGGGAGCAGAAGTCCAAACATTTGAAGGACCAAAGGTTGGGAACCATTGCTCTAGTGGATATGGATGTTAATTCTAATTCAGTTCTAAATCCCACATATGTCAGTTCACTTACGAAGATGTAACTCCCCAACTGGATTCTGGCCCATATGCTTAGTTTCATTTAGACAGTTGATCTCTGAGAAATGATTAGATTGTTTTTAAAACCACATTACTTGTTTTCTGTTCTAGAACAGTGGATGTTAACAGTGGGGATGTGATGCTAAAGAAGCATATGGTGTTAACTGGAAGCACAAGGATTGTGGCCAGAATTCTGAAGTAAATTAAAGCTATATATGAACCCAGTTTCAGGCATAAAAATATTTTCCTCCATTCCTGATAATGCAGACATAATGTGACACCAGAAATAGTGATACAATAAGCTTATATTACATTTCCAGTTTTGGCAGTTTTTTCCCTTAACATTTACATTTTTCAGTCTTGCACATGCTAAAATGTCCTGGGCACCCACTGCCAGCAGTAGATGCTACACTAAAAAAAGGCTTAGTGTAATCATTTTATTACCAAAATAAAAATAAAATATATGATGAAAGTTATTTATGTAGTACTTAGTACATGACTGTCACTGGTTTCATGGTTTAAATATTTAGAGTTCAGTAGATAAATTCAGCAGAGTTGCCATTTTCTTCATTTTTTTAAAGCAGCAATATTAGTGACACACTGATTTTAAAAGAGTAAATGTTCCGTCATTAAACACGTTGCCAGAGCCCACTGTTTTGAATTTTACTAAGTATTTGAATGTACTTTAGTTACTGTATGTCGAAAGCCATTTTCTACCTGGGTTGTAGGTGAGAATAAAACAATCCACGAAGAACACCTTCAATAACTACATTTGTAAAGTCATCTGGAAAAAAGAGAGAAGAAAAACTGCTTTCTTACATATGTCAATACAATATAAATGTTTTTGTAGACCTTAACAAGGAAAGGCCCAGTGTAATTTAGGATATTGCATCACCACCATGTTTATCTATGCTCAGGATTGTGTTATTAGTAATGCTGTTTCAGCACTAAACCCACTTTAGTGTAGCGCTGGGCATTGCTTGAATGCACTGCCAGATTTGTAGCTTATTGATTTAAAGGGATGTTCTAATACTTAATGCTGCTAGGCTCCAGCTCTTTATCTGAATCTTTTCTCACAAGGAAGATGGATTACACTGGCAATTCAATTTCTAACAAAATCTCAATACACTTGAAGGAATTCCAAGATTTCTACTGGGAATACTTCACAGCAGTTTTTCCATTGTAGTTTACAGCAGTGTTTAGTCCAAGTTGACTGGAAGAGGCTTATACCATCACAGAAGCATCCCTAGAGCAGCAAGCCTAGTCAACATAAAAGGGTTTCTTACAAGAACTTCCATCTAAAGGGATGACATTTCTGAAACCAAGGGATGGTAATCGTCACAACAGATACACTAATGGAAACAATATACTAATAGAAAGAAGATACTCCTGGGAGAATACCAAAAAAACTCTCTTTCTGTCTCTCTCTCTAATGCAGTGCTAAAAAAGAATTCAATAAATGTTTTTATAATAGCAATGGAGAATGAGTGTGTGTATATATTTATTTTATTTATATATATGAAATTGAGACATATTTATTCTCTTAGCACTATATATTCCCTTAGCCTATATATTAGCATTTTATCGTGTTGATTCTAGGTAGAAATGCATAAAAAATAAACGTAATATAGACCACAACTAAATCACGTATTTACAAATATTGATTCATGATTCTTATTCAGTAGTATGAAATTTACTAAATATTGAGGCGGTTATGATCTAAAACAATGCAGGTTTTTTTTTTTAATAAAACCCCTCAATAACCTTTGAATTTAACAAATCCTTGTCTGTCATTACAAAAACACACACATTACTGACAGATAACAGTTTAACCTTGAGGGCAACAGGGCTGTGATGCTGCTAGGCTTGGGACAGATGGAAGATACAAGCTAGCTTCCTTGTCTTATTTTCCTGGCCCTACTAAAGCTGTTCAGAACTTCTGTCACCTCTGCCTGGCTATTTTCAGAATGTAAAGTACAGAACAATGCTGAAAGAGAAGAAAAATAGGAGGCATATGAAGCTTCCTGGAATGGAATCTGGTATTTCTGCCTCTTATATATAAAATTCAAAGGTCATCATCATCATCATCATTCTTCAATTCACTCAGAGGTGAAATGGTTCCTGTGGGGTCTGTCCTTGTTTATGGCTATTAAAGATGACCACTCCAAAATAAGATTACTGGAATAACTGGAAGTGACAATATTCAGAATATACATAACATATGGTCCTTTCCCTTTTTCAACTGGACACTGAAGTTGGGGAATTCTTATGTGGCGAAAAGAGTGAAGACTCCCTTTCTTTCACATTGCAGCCCTGTTTCTGATGGCTCCATCACCGATTTTGTTTTTAAAAAATAAAAGAATTTTGCAAGTTGTAAGTATGGACTTCGGACATTATGTGTAGTATAGCTAAAATTTCCAATAAATTCAATCCACTTAAGAGCACTTAGCACAGGCAACTTAGCAGCAAGACTGTAGGAGTTAGATAATTTGTATTTTTATTTAGGCAGAACAACTGGGTAAACTGACATGGATCTGCTGTAAGCATGACTGTGTTTGGGTGAAATCTGGGCACTCTTAAATGGGAGAGTGCTGAAAAGTAGCAGCCACATATGTCACCTCAAATACTTATCTCGCTGACTTAAACTGGAAACAATATATAAATATGTAAGATTACTTTTTATTCAAGTAATTGTCTGAAAAAGTCAAACAGGTGTTTCAACAATTAAAATGTTATCATTAATGCAATATGTATGTATGTATGTATGTTGTGTTGTGCTCTGTTTTCAAAAGGAAAACTCACCATGGATAGCCTTACTCTTATCAGTATTTAGACAGACAAAAATGTAAATATTTCAAAATTAGTCTCTTTGTAGTTGTTTCTCTCTTCATAAAAACCTCATTTTCTAGCTATTCTTTAAATAACTTGAAAGTAACAACTCCTGATATTCTGTCAAATTATTTGAATTTGGGCTCAGCATGTATTAATAATAATGTGGTTTTTGTGGTGCAGGGTCAGTTCAGTAAAGAGCTGTTAAGAGATGACAGGTTTGATTACCATTGGCTGCAGGCAAGACATATAGATCCCTTAGGAACAGGAGCACAGGCTGGTGGGACAGTTTGCTAGAAAGGTCAAGAACAGGAATGTCAGCATCAACGGATAGTAAACTGAATACACTACAAACTAGCTTTGATAGAATGAGAGGATGTAGCTGGTTTTATATATAATTTTTGTTTACATAAACAAGTTTTATGCAAAAGACAGGAAACATTTCTGAGTATGAAAGGTCAGATACCATTTAATAAAGGTATTTTCTCAGAAGCAGATTCAACCAAGATCAATCAGATTCAATGTTTTGTAAATGAATCCAGGACTGCAACCCTGAAACACAACATTTTTAAAATATATAGATTGCCCTGGAATCATCCCACTATAAAGCAAAGTTCAGCAATTTGCAATACCCGTCCTTTCCCCTTAAAACTAAACATTAACTTGTTTCAGCAGCTGCTTTTTCTCCGACTCTTACACAAAAAATGCACAAAATAAGCAGAAATCTGTGTGACCATCTATCTGTAAGAATGTGAGACTTAAAACACAGCTGTTATGGTAGTAAATTAAGTCTGCAATAGCACTTAGGTTAATCGTTACTAATTTGTCCCATTATTGTCAATGGTTAAGTTTGACTTTGTAGATCCCACCTACTGATTTCAAGATGAGAGTTTTAAAGCACCCCTTGGCTGGACTGTACTCATTGGTAGGAGTAAAAAATAATCCACAGTAGACATTTGCACAAAAATCTATACTGTTCTTTATATCTCAGCATAGAAAAAAACTTCAGAGGTATAAAACATTTCATTTTGCTATGTTTCCAAATGTGGGTTGTAAAACATTAAATTATTCTGATTTTATATTGCATAATATTTATTACACATCTTGCACTGGAATGTTAAACTGAAACTGCTCACCTTGATTCTTCTGATTCTGTTTCTTCAAAAGAACTAAAATATTAAAATGCGTGCAGATTAGTTTATAAAGGAAATGAACCAGAGTGAAAACAAATCGCAGTATTTTCTGTAAAGATCGCATGACATTTTATCAGAGGAGTATCTTAATAATGTTTCCACTTGCCCAATTTTATCCATTATTCTAGTGGCATTATATACAAGAGTTTGTTTCCAGGGGCAGGAGCCAGACTTGTATTTCTGCTGGTTTTCTGCAATAAAGCATTTATCCTTTGAACCTGTTCCAGAAACTGAATTTGCTAAGGCAAACATAATGTTTTATGGCATCTCCCTCGATGTAGATAATACTGCTTGAACATTTCTGTGAAAACCATTTGAGGTATGGGCATCGATGAAGACTCCTAAGAAATCAAGAATTCTACTAAAGTGCTGCTGTGGCTATCTGATGCAGTGGACTGCCAATTCCCCTGCTAATGTGACAAGGACTGGTACTATGTTAGTGCCTACTGAATACAAATACGTTTTCTTTTCTGGAAACTCCCCTGAGCAGCAGCCATTGGCTTGTGGACCAGAAGTGGGCCATGAACCACCACTTTGAGTAGCAGTGCCCTACCACAGCCACAGACAAAGTGTGTAGCATTCCTATTCTTGCTTATTTATCTAATAATTTTACCCCACTTTTTCCCATCATAAAAGAATCAGTCAACATATTTAAAAATCATAACAACATAAATAACTAATGTTTAATAATACAAGCAGCAAGCAAACACAAAAGCCAATACATAAAATTGACAACGGAGTAAAATACAGTGGTGCCTCGGGTTACGAAATTAATTCGTTCCGCGGCTAATTTCGTAACCCGAAAAACCTTCGTAAGCCGAATTGCCATAGGCGCTAATGGGGAAAAAAGCTGCGGCTCCGCCGCGGCTCTGCCGCGGCTCCATTTAAAACAGCGCCGGAGTTTTTTCGTAACCCGAAAAAACTTTCGTAACCCGAAACAATAAATCCCTATGGGATTTATTCGTATCCCGAAAAATTCGTAACCTGGGTATTTCGTATCCCGAGGTACCACTGTAGTTGTTTTGATTCATCTGCAAAACAAAGCCACTGGACTCTCCCCCTCCCATTTTTTTCCTGGCCATTTTAAAATCCAAATGTAATCTCAATATGGAATTAATTTTTGAAATATCTAGTATCTATATAGAGAAAGTGGAGTTGTACCAGATGATAGAATTAGTTTAGCTGTGGGGAAACTTGGACTAGTATCACTTCTGTGTTGCACTGTGAGATGGTTAGGTAAAATCCTTACCCGCAACTTTCTGCTTTTGGGAGAGAAGGAAAATGACGAACGTTGAGGAAGTCAAGAAAAATTTTGGGAAGCTCTTCATTATCTGAAATAATACTCTACAATAATAAAAAAAACCCAATCAAAATAATGCATACAGTAAAATAAATCATGTCATTGCCATTTTTTAAACAAAGGAACTGTCCCCTTTTAAACATCATACCCAATAACTAGAGCTACTTCATTTCTAGGATCTGAAAGACTCTCATCCATCATGGCAGCATGGGAGAGGAAGTCTCCTGAGTGTCTGGGGGTCTAGCTGGTTTCATTAATGAAAGATTCAGAGCATGTTAACAAGGTAAGGCTAGTGTTTGGTTTGACAGATCAGCTTACAATGCACTGGTTCATCTATAAACTGATAGCGACCTGGCCAAAGTTCTGTAATGCAGAACCACAAGTTCTCTGTGTGATGTTCAGCAATACAGAGACTAAATGCTTATGTTTCATGAAAAATCACTGTCTACTGAAGGCATGACTTATAATCATTTGATTAGAGAACTGTTAATTAGCAATAAATCTAACACAAAATACAGCAGAGATCTGAATACACATTCATCAAGGAGCCTTATTTTTGAGAACATCACAAAATTCAGATTTGAGGATAGCCACAATGCAATCAAACCTGGCTTCTCTTTGTAAGACACCCACCCTCCCATCCACCCACACTAGAGCCAAACGGTGTACTGTACTGTAAAAAATGATGGACTGTGCTCTGGGTTCAATTCTGGATTAGTCAAGTAGTATGTTCTCAACCTAATTTATTGTATATACTTGATTATAAATTGACCTCATGTATAAGTGGAATGCACATTTGGGGGGCCAAAATTATGGATTTTGCTATGACCCATGGATAGGTCAAGGATAACACTTAGAGACATGTAATGTAATATGTAAAGGAGGAAGCAAAAGAAAATGATGTCAAAGGAGTTACAAAATCATGGCAGTCATAACTGCCTGTGATAACTCTAAAACCTTGGTGGATGAGGAGGGAACTATGGTAAATTGTGGCTGTGCAATGTACAGAGGAGGCGACCAGGTACAGGTAGGGCTAGGAAAATGCACATATGTCAAAAAAGGATGAAAAGGCCAAGTAAAGAAAATTGTGACTACATTAGCAGTGATTATAGCTTTTTAAAGTCAGTGTGATAACTTTGCGATTTTAAGCCAGAAAAGATGAGAAACATACATAAATGTCTTATCAAATTCCTCAGAGCCTGATTCCTCTCAGCAATCCTTTGAGGAGAAGAGCTGCCACTGCCACCATTTCCCCACTCAGGCATTCAAAAAGGTCTGAAGTGGGGCCATGGCAAACAAAGTGGAGAGGTCAGTGCTTCTTTTAGGTGCCCTTGAGGTGGATTAACATCTTGCCTTTTGCTGCTCTTCTCACAGAAGGGGGAATTAAAATTTCTAGACCTATACTTGAGTATACAGTTGACCCTCTGTTTTTGTGGAGGATCCATTCTGCCCCCCCCCTCCCCATGCAAATGGAGGACTGTGCATATT
Organism: Sceloporus undulatus; assembly: GCF_019175285.1. NCBI lineage: Eukaryota > Metazoa > Chordata > Lepidosauria > Squamata > Phrynosomatidae > Sceloporus > Sceloporus undulatus. The sequence continues at coordinate 262,971,816 of NC_056523.1, forward strand.
CAAGCATCATAGGCTTGAATGGGACATGCCCCCATGAGTGTGGTCCAGGCGCATGTGCCAGTGGAAAATAGCAGAAGTATACAGTAACTCACAAATAAAATGGATAAACTCTAAGTCTTTAGAAGAAAAGTGAAGTAATAATATAAATAAAGTGATAATGTTTTACAACCTGTATCATCTAGGAGAGCTTGCTGTAGAAGTATTCCTGTTATGGAATACTTATTTTCATACCCACATATGCACAAAACATTCTTATTAAATTTTTAAAAACCCACATTCTCTTTTCCCAAAGAGAAAAGGCCAGGGCAGTAAATTCTCATTTATCAAGGACAACAGAAAGGAAACAATATACAACCAAAGGGTAGTTTCCCTTTTATCTTGGATGAGAAAGCACAGTTATGAACTTGCAATAGTACACAGCCTTCTCCAATACTATTCAATGAAACGACTCACTGAAGTTGGTATGTGGAATGAGCATTATAGGGCTGGAAGATCATTTATTCCAAACCATACGGCAAGCAAGTATCCAAAATAACCAAATATTCAAAATTTCTTCTGGCATCATTTAAGTTACAGTGTGCTACCAGAAAGAGCAGGTATCTGAGAAAAGTATCTCAGAAAAGTGAAAGATTAAATTTATATGAAAAAAAATATATGAAACCTACAGGATTTTTTGTGATTTATGACCTTGCTCATTAGCCATCCCTTTTTATGAGCTAAAATTAGGATATTTTCATTTTGTCAGAAGGAAGAGATAAATACCAGCATTTATGACATCACTATGGCAATAAGAAAAATGAAAGAATATAGCTGCTATGAAATTTCATGTGGTTCACTATGAGAATCTATGTGATTCACTATGAGAATTGTACTGTATATGAATGCTAACTGAAATAATGAAGATATTTATTATGAAGGTTAACCACCACTATGGTAACATTATTGGGCTGACAGGGCTGAAAACTGGCTACAACCAACCAACTTGAAAAAAAGAGTCAGGCTACTTTCAAGCAAATCTCCACAATTTATGTCAATTGTTACAGACAGGGCATAAAGCCTTGGGATTCTGGCAGGTGTAAAGCCTTTCAGTTCACCTTTAAATGAGAATTCTGCATTAAATGTGTCTCCTATTTGCATTTTGTAAAATCAGCATTCTGCTGCTACAAAATTCATCTTGCTTTGCATTCCAGTTATTCATGGAAGGAGAGGTGATGGAGGATGCAAGTCAAAAGGTATGTGAACAGCATAGCAATATATACTGTTTAACCAAACCAAACAAATTCTTAATACTGTAGTCACTAACCTAGGATTTGCAGGAGAGTATCAAGAAAGCTGTTCAGACAATTAAGGATACTTTTAAATACAGGCAGAGTAGGTTTTAGTCCATAGTCCTTTTAAGTCTCCTGGAATCCTCTCAGTGTTTTACCCATGCAAAAGTTCCCCTGTGGAAGTGCTTGGACATTTTTGTCTGATGCAGAACAGCCATTTTCAGTTCAAGGTTTCAGAATTATGTATAATTCTTCCTGATAAATAGCCTGGATGGCCATTTGTTGGGGTTACATTCACTGTGTCTTCCTGCATGGCAGGGGGTTGGACTTGATGGCCCTTGAGGTCTCTTCCAACTCAATGATTCCAACATTATGTGAATATGCCTTAGACTTGGGCACAATTACTCGTCTCTACTTTGTGGAGGCTGTAAGAACAGAAGCTTCTGTTTTCTGTTGACTATAGTTGTTTTGTTCAAACTGGGAATAATAAAGTGGACCCTTGTTATATGGGGTTTGTTTCCAAGATCCCCTGTGGATAACAAAATCTGTGGATGCTCAAGTCCCATTAAATATAATGACATAGCAAAATGGTGTCCCTTATAAAAAAAATAAATGGAAAATCAAGGTCTGATATTTGAAATTTATACTTTTTAACATTTTCAAACCATGGATGCTTGAATCCGTGTATAATAAAATCTGTGTATAAGAAAGGCCAACTGTAGTTTAGTGAGGTGGGCAATTGCAGCAGGTCAACAGAAGGACACTGTGGAGTTAACCCAATGTATGTAGTGTTTTTGTAATTTCCTTATAGAGTCTGACATACAATATGGATGTGGATATGATGTTTTGTCCATATCCACATCCGTATCCATATCAATCCATATCAGATTGGGGCTGTTTTTAGCAAAGATCAGTTGAGTTTTCTTTATCAGATTATTGCCCAAGCTACAGACATATTATCTGATTAAACATTTGCTGTTACTCTAAAGAACAAACTTTCATTAGGATTACACTCGCAATTTCTAATGAAAGAATTAAATGAGTTACAGGTATACAACTCAGCCTTGTTTGTTATAGGAAAAAATGGTCTCATGATGATCTATTCCATGATTTGTCTGCCATTACAAGATTCTGGCCAAAGACAGTTATCCATGGTCTGGTAGCCCACTGGCGCTAGATTATTGCAATACACATGTGAAAATGGTTTAGGAACATCAGTTCAAAACAGAGCTGCTTAGTTACTTATAATATTTAATATTATATTTTACTCTTCTAGCTTTTTGTGATCCACACAGATATCTGGATGCTCTGAAGAGTCTGCTAGCCTTGCTCTGACTAGTCTTCCCTCAGACTGAGGTAATGCATGGCCAATCTGAACAGCCCCACCAGGAATAAGAGTAGGAGTAATATTAAGGGGAAAAATCTTATTCCAGAGTATGACAAGGAGTAACCCCAAAATCACTACTACTCCCCAGCCCTGGTTAGCAGAACTCTCTAAAGCAACCACCAGGCCCAATGCTTGGCTCTGAGTGGGCTTTCCTCAGAAACAGGTATTGTGAGTAAAATTGCCCTAGGAATTGGTAGCATAGGCAGTCTCTGTAGCCTCTTATCTTGTGAAGAATATGTTCTGAAGTACAGTATTTTTTGCACAAAAATAATATTTCTGTGCAGAAAATTATGTTTTCTGCACAAAAACTCATGTACAAATGTTTTCAAATATTTTCCATCCCTACAATTCTTATGATATCTGGAAACATCTAGTGTGGAAACAAGCAAAATGATCCCCTTCCTTCTGCCTATGGGAACACCCATTAACAAGCTATTTTCAAGCATATCTGTACCAGCTTTTGATCCATAGGTTCCTTATTGTAATTGAGCTAAATTATGAATGGAAATCCAAATGATTTCCACTTTGACCATCTGTTGTTCTGTTATTGTATTTTAAAAACACTTCTAGAAATGTTTACTAGATTTCTTCTTTAAAAAAAAACCCAGTGGTACAGTATTATGTAAGAAGCCTCCTAAAATCCCAATTTTTCTACCTTTTCAGCTTCATAAAAACATATTCCCAGAGGATAGCATTGGCTAGTTGTACATGTTCTCTTGGTGACATCCCAAATTCTTAATTGTCAGTTATCTTTTCTCCTTCAGTAAGTAAAATATAGTCACAAAATTGCAGAGGGACTTGTTCTGCCTTAACCTTAGCTAGATGCCATCATGCAGTGGAAAACAGTGCTAAAATATCACAGGGTAATGTTCTCCAGGATGGGAGACATATAAACAGCATAATGATTTCCCACGAGTTTCCTTTTTAAAAAATTGTCACTAAAGCCAGCATAAATGGTGACACTTCTTCACAAAGGACACTATGAAATCGAACCCTGGCATTCTAGTTAGGTCCAAACCTACTCATCAGCCAATTATAACAGTAACTGAACAGCTTGTTGGAAACTTGGACAAGACCATTTCCCTAACCTTCTGAGAGTGCACCAGAGGATTGCATTGTTTTCACTGATTGATTTTCTTTTTAACACACAAAACAGCTCTAAAAATGCATTCCCTCCTCCCCAGTCAACCAATCTAGTTCCCCAAGATCCACAACTATCTTCTGACCAGAACACTCTTTGTCTTATGTACTAAGATGTTTGTGCTTTTTGAAGGTTTTAATCCTTTTTGCAATCTTTTAGTCTGAAATGCCCTACTGTTAGGGTGAAAAAGTTCATGACAGTTTTTCCTCTCTTCACAAGGAAAGATGCTTCACAATATCTAATTCAGTGGTGCTGCTAAAAATGGGGGAGAAAAAAAAATCAATAAATCCTAGCTACAGTAAGTAGGCTGGAGCGTCAGACTCCACTGGGACTTAAACCCACAGTCTTTATAGAACACTTTGTAGTATATATTCCTCTGTTTGCCCTGTCTCCAGCAGTCATTTAAAGAGGTCTAACAAGGATAAAAAAGTTAGCAAAAGAACATTATATATTAAAAATCAAAAAGCAGTTTGGAATGTATTTTTCTATCCAAGACTGAACATTTTAGTGTGCGTTTCTAAAAGAAACGGAAGCGTATCTTGCTAATTCATCTTTTCCTTTTCACTACAACAATATGAAATACATTACTCCAATTCCTTTGTTTAATAATAATAGAGGATGCTCTTAACAGTCATCAGGAATCACATTTCATTGCCAGCATCCTGCATAATTTAAGAAAAAGAGTAAAAATGTGCATATATTAGTGAAATAGTAATAAGAACATAAAGGTTCAAAGAATAAAGATTACATCCACACATAAAAGCTCAAATGAAAGGTGCACCAGAAAATATTTCCAGTGAAACATTTACAGCAGTAACCAAGATCAAGAAGTATGTAGGTGTCCGTCTGTCTGTCCATCCATCCCCACATACTGTACATGTCAGGTGTGGACTATGGCTCTGTCTTACTTGTCCCTGTTCTTCTTGTGAACTGATTCCCCTCCTCATCCAGTTTTTAGCTGATTGCTAATCAGGGTTGGGAAACCTGTTAGTCTCACAGTCAGCACGGACATTAATGAGGGAGGATGAGAGTTGTAGATTAACATCCTGCAATTCCCCATCCCTGTACCAGTAGGACAAACGTGTTAGCAGCATTGTAAAAATACAGATAAGGAGTATCATCATTTCTGTATTTAACATGGTTTCAGTGTTTTCTTTTGTATTTGTTTATTGGCTTTAAATTAATTTTCCTTCCCAAAGTGACAACTACCAATATAAACACAATATAAACACAGCTGGGGAAAATATTTTGTTAAGTTCTGGGAAGATGTGTAAAAATGGCCAGTAGCAAGTCCCAAAACCTTGACTACTGATAGTTTGAGGAACATTGATTACTTGGAGGCAAAATACTTGGCGTACCTCCAAAATTCAGCAGATAGGTATCCAAAGGGATGACAGTGGAGAGTACAGCCTCTAAAGGCCCTACAGGGGGCAAAAGCAGCTCTCCAACCTCTAGCAGTTGACAACCTCTGAATTAAGTACAGGTGAAATGCATAGCTAAAGAATATTTAAAACTCATGCAGACATATGTGAAGAGAACACCTTGGTTAAATGACAGTCCACAAACACACTTTTATAGCTCCAAGGATTGTTATCTGTCACAACGCCAGCACAAATATTTGGAAGCTATAAGAATCTAGCAAACTTGGGAGATTTGAACTGAAACACATCACACACACACCAGTAAGCAAAAAACTCTTGTATTTGTTTACAGTACTTCTAAAAGTATAAATATTATCGTTTCAACAGATTATTCAGAGTATGGCTTTTTTGGTCAAAGATGTCTGGTACTCTTTTCTGCATTATTTATGCATTTTATCTGTTTTCACCTCTTACTATTTTCCTTTTCTAAAATGGGGACACTGTGTTCATCCCATTTTATAAAGGAAAAAAAAAATCCCACCACCACCAAGAACTTGCCAAAATGCACCTGAAATAAGCATGGTTAGTTACATGCTGCTCTGTAACTATAGGAGCAAATCAATAGCAGCTGAATGCCATCTGCTTCGGGCAGCAGAACAGCACCAAAAGTGTGAGCAATGCATCTTCCCTTATTGAAAGGTTATTTTATGCAAGTAAACAATTCATCGTCTTCTTGCACGCTTGATGCTCATTTACCACTTTTGATCAATAAAATATGCAAAACAACAAAAAAAATTGAATCCTAAGAGTAGTTCTGATGCCAGTGTGATAGCTAATCAATATTCAGGTCTGCACTCTTAAGAAGGCAGTGGTGGAGTATTTCCTTTATACAAATCCATGAATTTAAGGAAGCATATTTCTAAAACAAAACTGCTTTGAGAATCAGAGCTTTTATTTATGCTAAATACAGCAATAAGGATTATGTTTCTCTGTGTTTCTGCTCTCTGTTGGGTTCCAGGGCAGTATTCATTCAGGTTGCTTCAGTTTTTCTGCTAAAAGCACACTGTGATGGGATTTTCTTTAAACACATTTTCCTTTAATCTGAACACAAGCTCAGTTATTATATTAATCCTCCTGACAACTGCTTCTCAATAAAAGAATTCTTCCCGAATAATGAAAAGTTTCCTCACTTAAAATAATGTTAAAAGCTATCAGAACGTTTTTTTTATTTTAAAATTTTATTTTCTTCTATTTTCTATCAAACTTTCTATTACCCAAACTTCCCTTTTTACCATACCCAGCTGACAGTAGGCCTTCATGTGAAATTCATTTAAGCATGACATCTCAAATGTAAGTATGTTTGCTTTTCAAGTGGAATCCAATGGCATGTAATAATCACACTGCAGTGAGTTTAGGACAACATCCAGTAATAAGAAACGTCCCTTGGAAAACAAAATGTTCCACACACTATTCAAAAATAAACATTACATAAACATAATTATCAGATATAATTCTAGATTTCCAGTCCTACTTTCTTTGGACTTGTAACAAATATTTAAATATTTACAAGGGAATACAGGAAAAATGTAACTGAGTTTATAGAACATTAAGCCTAACATCTTCTTAGGTTTTTACTAGTAATGTAAAAATAGCTGGTTAAAAGATTGAACATGGGTTTGTCAGAGTAGAGCTTTTACAGTGGAAACACTTCTCAGCACTTGTGTTTTTACTCATATTGTATAAATATTTTGTCCTAGTCTAGCCATACAAATCTTTCTAAGGGAAAAGGAGTAATCTTAAGAATTCCTATTAAGAACAGAAAAGGTCAAAGTGATACTATAATACAAAAGGTATTGAAATTAATGAGAGTTGGGCAGTTTCTTTTGGAAATGTACTGTACATTTGGAGCAATACTACAAATACTTAGGTTTATAAATTAACTTGTTTTAGAATCTAGGCACAGAGTCACGTATATGGTTAGGCTTATTTGATAGACACTCCCCTACACTATTAATTTCCCCAAAAGCTCAAAAGATGCTTTTAGCTTTACAAATTTCATCCAATCAAAACTCATGTGTTTCTTCTACATCATCTACTGATACAGCATTTGTGAAGACCAGGCTGCACAAACTACAGCCAGCTTTAATTTGCTTGCACAAGGCACAAACCTTATTCTAATACCTTATAACTACAAACAGTCTTTGTTTCAGGTGCAGCTGAAGAAGAGCTCCATAAACCGCACAATTTTGATCTAATAAATAATATAGAGCATGGTCATGGGAAGTGCAGTAGCTTTGAGTCAATGACCCAACTAGCAGCAAGAGTATAATTTAAAGGCAGAAATTTCCAGTGCATGCACCGTTAGCCACAGTGAACCTGTTACTACTCTAAAGGGAATTGTTTGCCTCTTATTAGATTTTCTACAGCACAGCCATAAGTGATAAATGTACTGCTGTACTCACTGTCAAGTTAATCAATGCTGCCAAAGTTTTGTTGACCTAACAGTAATCCATAAAGTGAGCGGCATTTTCTCTATCCATATGACATCTCAGTCCGCAGTGGGATAGGAATCCTAGAGTGGCTTTATAAAAAGAAAATGAGACTGAAATAAAGAGGAAATAAGAGGAATGGGGGAATAAAGAGGATACTTTCACAATTCCACTTTTAAAGGAGGAGGCTCCTTTGCCTGCCTGAGGAAAAGAAACACACACAAAAAGACTGTTTGAGGGGTTAAAACACTAGCAAATTGATAACTTCACAGATGACAGAACCTTGACTAAAATGGTGTTTTTTGTTTGTTTGCAAAAGCTGCAAGAATCGCAAGCAGAATAGCTGTATATGAAGTATTCTCTTCTATAGTTCAGTGCACCAGTTCAAACACTGTGAAGAGTAATAAGAAAACTTGACTTCTGTTGTTACAGATTGGAGTACAGTACTTCAGTTCATAGGAAAGGAATAACCACTTAAATGACCAAAAAAGAACAAATACAACCTTCTCCCCCCTCCCAGGAAACATCTAACAAAAGAAAAGCCTTCTCTATAAAGAACTGCTGCTTTGCTTTCACCAGCAATTATAGGCATATGAAATATGAACTGCAATTGATTTTTTCTTCTAGGGGTCACTTGGCTCCATGTTTTATGCGTTCTAGGCATTTATTTGGGTGGCAAACTGACACGTTTTTATAGAATGAACAGAGCAATGTATTCCTTGCTCAATCAAAGGTACTTCACCGCAGCTCCTGTTCTCTGACACTTGTCCCTCCCAAACTCAAGTATGAGGGATTTCTTAATAATGGCACAGAAAATCAAATTGATAATTTAAAAGGACAACCTCAGCTATAAGAATTTATTGTGAATTATTTTTGTGCCAATGAAAAAAAGGGTGCAGCTCTACTACAGGTAAGATAAACATCTGCTGCAGGTTAGTTTTGGCAAGTTTCCATTCTTCATTTAAAATCTGTGACTTTTACTTTCCAAAATGACAGATGAGTGACTAGATACATACTTAATCATACTTACAGTTCTAATTATTAATGATAATTTACTCCTTAAATTTAAACTCACATTTCTGTATATTAAATACTATTTTGTGTCAACATTTCAGTTTGATCATATCCTTTTCTCATTCCTCTGGGAAGGCAATTATAAGCCATCAGTTTAGTGCCTGTTTAATCCTTATAGTTTATTGTGGCATAATGGTTTGCAACATACCGGTATATTAAATATATATCAACAACATATATCCCTTGTGCTCCCTTCCTCATTCTGCCATGCTAGGACATTCACCTTCTCTGTTATGGAAGCGACATTGCCTGGCTGTTCTTGTGTGGTCATAATGCAGCCAGCGTATGGGTGAGGGGAAAAGAAGGGGACATTGTTGCTGCATTCCTCATTATGACAAATTGGCACGATGGCAAACAGCATACATGCCTTAAAAGTGGTGTTCTAATCGGACTGATGGTTTCTTTTTTTAAAAAGATTTGTACTCCATATTGATTTACCTGTTCTGTTGTAACTCATAGTATAAAGCACTTTCACTCCATTTGGGCAAAAAGAAGAATATAAATAAAATAAATCAAATACATAAGAAAAGGAATTGTCTGTTGTCACCAATGAAAGTTGACATTACTGAAGAGCAAGCATAGTGACAACAAAACAGAACAGACCTCCTTCGGGTGACGGTGGCAGCAACATCGGCAGCTGTGGAAGGGGGTGCCTTATTTGTAATCTTCTACTTGAGCTGGCCTCTCCTGGCCTCATAGTATGGCCACCCTGATTGGTCCCCCTAAATTGGCCCACCATCCTCACAAATATTTCTAGTGTGAACACAGGAGAGGGCCTTCCCAGTGGCTGCCCCAGGCTCTGGAACTCCCCTCTCAGTGAAGTTTGACTGGCACCCTCCCTACTTTCTTTTCTTTTCTACTCCCCCAAGCATTTGATAAGTGATTATATACACCCATCTTATACAATGCACTGGATATTTCCAATTGTCCTGCTGGTGTGTATCTTTGTAATGATTTATATTTTAACTGGTTTTAATGTTTTTATCATTTACTCTCTTTTTAACTTTTGTATTTTGTGATTTTTTTAAAAAACTTTTTTTTTAATCTGTTGGAAGCTGCTTTGAATTCTGAACTGAGGAAAGGGCAGGATATAAATGAATGCATGAATGAATGAATGGATGAGGAATGTACTTTTGTTAGTTGGCTAACTTTCTCCAGTTATTCTCCATGTCCCCTGTATCGTAACATGGATATCATGAACATGGATCTTACATTTTTTAATGGTTAATAGCTACCATGGAATCTGCCTAATTGAAGCTATTATAACTATATAATGTAACAAGGTAGCTTATATAAATATTAGATCCACATTGAATATGTATCTGTTATAAAAATATATTGTTCATGCATATGAGTAAATATACAGAAATCATTGAGTTTCCTAAAAGAATATGTAAGGACAGACTGTTTTTTCTAAATGTTTTTAACAATACCTGCCACTTCAGTGTTATAAACTAAGGAAGACTTTTACCCTATATTATCAAAGGAAAGAGATAATGGCTGCAATTCTCAAACCACCTCTCCTTGAATGTTGTCACTGAACACAACTACAAAGAGGTTTACCCAAAGTCACACAGATTGTAGACTGGCATTGCAGAAAATTGAACCTAGCTCTCTGGAGTGTTTTGCTGACTAGGGTAATGAGATGGCAAGGGCTAAAATGTTTCTAATCCAAGAAATAATTTATTTTCTGTCAAATCTGTAGTCATTGACGGCATTGGCTTTGTCTGACTTTTATACTAAGCCTTGAATTAATTGCTCTCAATTAATCTGTTCCAGTCTTTGATAGCTTATTTATCAGACAGGGAAAGATAGATTTAATGGTGCTTGCTTGAAACGGATTCTTTAATTGGAAACACCAGAGTGTTTAGCTCACTTTGTGTTCTAGCAATTAAGGACAATTTGGAGTCCTATTCCCTCCCCCTCTTCACTATTGTCTCCTTGATTAGATTTCCAAAGAAACAGACAAAACAAATGACAATACTACCTACCAATATTGGTTCAAATAAAAGCCCAACAGCCAAATTACTTACTATGAGAAATGAGAGCCATCCCCATCAATTTCAGCATTGCCTTACATTTATTTCATTGTATCTTTGCCTTCTATGTAAAGTAAATGGCTACATTTCATACAAAAGCGTGTCCACCATACTCTTTTCCACAATTATGCATCCTTCCAAATAAGCCAAATCAACAGAAGAAATTATTTTTCTTGATTAAGGGTCCGCATTTCCCTTGGGATGAAACAAAACGAACAATTAATCTTTCCTTATTTGTTCTCGGAAGGACCCGCATTCTTTATGTGTACAATAGCCAGGTACCTGTGGCAGCCAGTCGGCACCAATTAGGCTTGAGCTGAAAATGAATGGACTCCAGTCAGGGAGCCTAATCTGCTGAGAGTTTCTACTAGAGGGCAAGGTTACGCTGGGAAAATTCCCCTGCTGTGGAAATACTGTTAAAAATTACCTCTTGACTTCAGCATAATTAACCAGGCTTGGGAATTTATATGAACTAAGTAATTGGAAAGAATTAGCAGGAGATATATACATTAATCTTCACCACTTACAAAGTGTTTAATGAAATTAAATCACTGGGTTTACTTCATGCTTGTTTGAGTTTATGCAAACTTTTAAAAAATCACCTGTAGATCAGGAACAAAGTGTAAGGAAAGGAGGCAATGGTGATGGGGTCATGTGTAAGAGAGAGACAAACACTCAATTCCATTGCTGCTCATTCTCACTAATCTTTACTAACCTCTTTGACAACAACAGGGGCAAGGCACAATCTTTGGGTTGCAGACAGTTCAAATGTATGTTCTGCAAGAAATCCTGAATTCAAAACTGTCCTGAATCCAAGACAGATTCCCCCACCTGCCAAGTCTTTCAAGACTAAAACTAGATATTTTCTTCCAGGCTCTTGACAGCTTACAGAGTTGTTTGACAGCTGAACTCTTACTATCTACCATTTACTACAGAATATAAACTTACAGGTTGAGGTGCAAGCAGATATTCTACTGATTAGATGATAGGTTTACTTATTTTAATTATAACCCAACCTTTAACTTTTAATGACTTACAAGGCAGGCAGTATAGAGTTCCCTGCCCTAAGGCTTACATTCTGAAATGACACACAAGGGAAAAAAGATGTGGAGGGAGGAAGGAAAAATTAAATCAAGTGCTTATATGGTTTTTGAATATAGTCAATTTTATATTACTTATAAAATTCAGGGTTCAAGTTCAGCTGGAAATAAAGGGTTGAGGCAAGTTCCTTATGAGGAATAACATAGGAAGCTGGATATGTTTAGCTTTAGAGAAGATTGACAGGTGACATGATAGCTATTATTAAATATCTGAGGGGATGTCAAATAGAAGATGAAGCAAATTTGTTTCCTGCTCCTCCAAAGACTAAAACATAAGCCAATGGATTCAAATGACAAGAAAAAAAACATTATGAAGTTTTTTTGTTTTTGTTTTTACTGTAAGAGCTGCTTGACAGGAGGGTGGAGGTTTCTCCATCTTTGGAGGTCTTTAAACACAGGTTGGATGGGCATCTTTCAGGAGTTCTTTAGTCATTCTTTACATGGCAGGGAGTTGGACTAGATGACTCTTGTGATCTCTTCCAGGTCTAAGATTCTATGATTTATGCCAAATGGTGTAAGGGTCCACATATCTGAGAGTGTGGATGTGTCATTGTCATTAAACAGGTGACATACCTCTATGGCAGCCTCATGCTTTATTTCAGGGTATTATTTCACTCATGTCCTTCTTGTAGATTTCTCATAGAAACCCAGTTGCTCTATTGTGGGAACAGAATACTGGACCATCTAGCATGGTTCTTATGCTTTTATGCCTTTACAGCTTCCTGCCTATCTAATTCCTGTATGGTATTGAACATGGCTCCAACATATGTACAAGTATCTGTCATTTGATTAAAGCTTGGAGCAGCAGATCCCTCAATGAACAAGCAAATCTTGATTTTAATGAGGTCATTCTTATACAGATGTGGACAATGTCATATACAGATCAGTCAAACAATGCAGCCAAAGTCAAACAAGTTTTATCAACGAGTACTTACAGTATTTCATTCTGAAACAGAATAAGACTGTTCCTTCTTTAGATGACTTAGGTCTTCAAATCTATCCATCAAATTGATATTTTTCACTAGTAGAGAAAATGTGCATCTGATGATTCTGCAGCCCCAAGTGATTGTTAGAGGACACCGATTATCTGTATCCATTTCAATCCAGTTTTTGGCAAGAAACTGTTTTGGCCCCTTTAGAGATCAATGCAGGATGAACATCATTTCACTGATCTTCCTGGGACCCTTTCACACTACACATTTATAACACTATGATTACATTTAAACTGCCGTGGCCACATCCTATGGAACTCTGGGATTTGGTTCAGGAAGCAATTTTTAGAAGTTTCAGCCAAATCATTCTAGTGCCTCACCAAACCCCAGGATTCCACAATATGCAGCAATGAAAAGTGAGTGATTAAACTTATGTATCTCTTGTTTTACTATCCTATGCACTGTTCCTCTCCTTTTCTATTCTTCTTCATCTAGTGAGAAATAAATGGAAGAAAAACTATGGAACAGGGGATAGAGATACGAATATACGAAAAGAGAGAGAAACCATTTCATTTCATCTTGACTCAGAATGAGGATGTATTTTTCTGGATTGTCACAAAAAGAAGTGAGAATTGTCCACATAAATGGAGAAATCTGAAGATTTTTATGTCATTTGCACTAAGCAATGTGCCTGTTGCATTCCAAGCCCCTCATCCCTAAACTCCAAAGTTCTCAGCAAAGAGAAAAGCTCCTGGTTAAGGAGAGTCCTGTAGTAAGACAAACCTCAAGAAAAAGCAGTTTATTAGCTCCAAATTTCAATTCTTTCTTTTTCAACCACTTTCAGCCTCAAGTGTTAGATTACCACATGTACATATGTCATTACACATACACGCATCAATAGATACACAAGCCACAAGAAATACATGCATCATTTTCTTGTCAGGCCTCATTTCTTAAGCTTTTAAGCCCAGGTCTATTTAGGGCCTGGGTATTTAAAGGACCACCTTTTTCCATATAATACTGCCAGATTCTTAATATCTGAAGTGGGACTGAAACGTACAGGCCAAATGAAGTGGCTTTTGGCCGCTTTAAGAGTGTGGCATTTAGATGACTTATAGCCCTAAAGCAGCTAGAAGCTGCTCTAAGGTGGCAAAAGCTGGACCTTTTAGGAGTGGATTAAATCTGCTTCTGCTAGCGGCCCATTTGGGACAGTGGTGGCAGCCTGCATTGGAAGCTGACCATGCAGTCACTGCAGTCCTGCCATAATCAGGGCCAGAGGCTGTTCCTTCATGGTCATCTGCTTCAGCCCATATAAATCCTTCTTCAGATACTCCTGCATTCAGACATTATGAGGGTGATGATCAATGAAGAGACTTCAGTGACAATTTCTTTTTCATTGTGGACAATTTAGGGACATGCCAACATTAATTTGCCTCATTTAAGCTTCAGGTTCAATGGCTAATTTATTACCACTGATTTACAATCTTTATTAATACATTTTGTTGATTTATCTATTTTATACCTTTGGTTGTTTTTTTAAAAAAATATTTCATAGGAAACTTTTTTCTTGCTTGTGGCTAACATTTACTTTTTGTGTTTCTGCAGTGTTAACAGACTTTAGTGTTATTTTGGTATTTGTTATTATTACTTTTATTGTTTTTATTTGTTGTGTGCTGCTTTGCATACAGATACTCAAGTAGTCGAGTAAAAGTAAGGGGCTAATTAGTGAAATTATGCCATCTCATACCAAAATGGAAAATACAAGTTTATCCAAAGAAGCCTGAGTAAATCGAAAAGGAACTGTTGAAAACAATGGCTTTGCTCCAGAGGGGATTTTTGTCAGGTTCTCTCTTTCCTCCAGTCTCCTGTGTTTGCTCAACAGCTGAAGGATTGCTGGCACCTCTCAAATAGAAAGAGAGGTTGTGTGGGAGCTGTTATAAGAATAGGTCCTTTCAAAAGGGGACATCTATATCTTGGGCTCTTCAAATAGAATTATTCCTTTTGAACCAGCCCAATGTCTATACATTTCTGAAGACCACAGAAGTATTGCAGTATAGAATAAAAACACCTAACATTTAAAAAATGTAGCACTCAAGCCTAAATACCGTAAAGCCATTAGATTCCACCTGATCTTGGAATCTTAGCAGGGTCAGATCTAGCTAGTACTAGATGGAAGACTGTCAGTGAATACCAGATTACTACATTTCAGAGGAAGGAACTGGCAAAACCACTTCTGAGTATAGTTAAATCTCAAGCATCCACAAATTGGAAATATTCCAAAATATATGAATTCCAAAAAGCAAACCTTGATTTTGCCATTTTATATAAGGGGCACCATTTTACTAGGCTATTGCATTTAATGGGACTTGAGCATCCATGGATTTTGGTATCTATGGAGTGTCCTGGAACCAAACCTCAGTGGATACCAAGGTCCTACTGTATTCTTTGTCTCAGAAAATCCTATGGAATTCTTGGAGTCACCACAAGTCAACAGGTGACTTGAATCCACAGACACACATCATCCACACATTGGAGAATTCACAGTAATATTCAAAATCTGATTTTAAATATGTCATTTTCAAACTGTAAAACTAAGATTATTTTGAGAGGAACTGCAAGCAAAGATTACCAAGAAAATTACCAAAAGAAACGTAGACAGTGATGTGGAATAAGGATTGCTATTCTTTGTTATGAGCTCAAGGTTTTTGGTATTCTTTTACCTTTGAACAGATAAACCAGATACTTTAAAACAAACTAAATACATGTGCAAACTTTATTGATTCATTCTGTATCAAACATACAAAAGAAATGTGTATGCTCTCTACGGAATCTGAAAACAGCTGGTAGCAACAATGATGGATTTAAGTTATTAACAGATCAAAAAAAGATGGATGGTGTTCTGCTTTTCTTAATCTACATCATCATCTAGATCTATTTAAAGATATGTGGTGCACTAACAAACTTAGTTAAGGTTTCGATAAAATCAGTAGAATAATCTGCCCCGTTACACTGAGTCTGCATTGATCAATAAAATCACTTGTACTAGGAAAGTACTGCTAAACACTGACAATCCTAGCCATTAATATTATTTAACACACTGTTCACAATCTTTAATGAGGATAAAGAACATTTTTGTCTCTTTACACTTATCATATTGCCCTTTCCAGAGATCCTTATAAAAACAGCACAACAGTGATTATTCAGAACTAATCGGGGTTTCAGAGGGAAAAGGACACTGAATAATTTCTTGTAAGTTTTCTCTGTGATTAATAGATGTTTTCTGTGAAATCCTTTTTTTTAAAGATAAAATTGAAGTTAAGTGATTTGCATTTATGCTATCAAGGATGAATTTCTATTCATTTACATCCAGCAACAAACCTAGCTTCACAATCCATATGTTTATCTATCGAGATGATGAATCCACTAGTTTAAATGTTTTAACCACCATGCATGGCTTGTTAAAACAGTATATTAAACCAGGAACACAATCAAATGAAAGCAGAAAAGAAGAACAAAACCACAAGATTCTAATTTTTAAACAGATATTCCTAGCTATCCAGTATGCTCAAAATTATTAATTATAATAGAATTTGCTTGGATTATCTTCCGGTTAGACACAGGAGTTACACATAAAAACCCATACATTCTAAAATATAAAAATCATGAGGAGTAGGTTAAGAGTGATTAGGAGAAGTGAAACTATGAATTATTATGAATTATTACTAATTCTCTTACAAATGATAGAATGACTTTCTGGAACAGATTTTTTGGAACAGTCTGATGCAGGAGAAGAGGGAAAACAATGAAAATACTGTACTACAAATACAAGTTCAGGTCTTTTAATTTGATTGACATTTAACACTTATCCACGGATTTTGTATCCACAGATTCAAGCATCCACGGCATGATATAAATTCCAAATAGCAAACCTTGATTTTCTGTTTTATATAAAGATTTCAAATCTTGTAGGATCCCCCAAATTCATGGACATTTTATGATACCAGCCAACTATTGTAAGATACAATGGACATGTGGGTCAGCTGGCCTCTGAAGCCCCGAAAGGAGTAACAGCACTGCTCAGCCAGCCACAATCCTCAAAGACAGGCACCCCTTAGCATTTTGTAAGGTCTGATTGAGTGTACCAAATATTCAGGGGCTGGTCTGCTGGGAGTGTGGCTGGTGTCACCTTTCAAAAATTCAAGGGGTATGGGATTTGGAGCACTCCATATCACTCCACTATAGGACTCCAAGCCCCCAAACATGAGACACTCAGTATAAAACAGGGCACCTGGGATCACTACTGATGTTAGATCTTATTGTTTAGACAGGTTACATATTTTTATACTGTCATGACCTTTCAGAGGAAATATTATTTAATTATATATCTGTAATTATATATCAACACACCATGAGCAATCATTTGTTAATCTCAGTTCCAGTGTTATAAAAAGGAAGAGGTTGAGGCCATAGTAAAAGGCAAGTAAAAGTCATCAATTTGTAAAAACAATGACTAAAAGGACGAAAGTGCATTCAGTCTAAAACAGTATGCAAATGTTTTCCTGAGTGACAGTAGCATACAGTCTGCCTGTGCCATACGCAGGCGCACTATATGCGGTTTTTAGCTTACACTGAAGCCACGTGGCAAAACAATGAATGGTGTACATGCACATGAGGACGCGCATGCACACGCCACTACACTGCCACACCCAAGCCCCATTATGTTCCATGGGGCTCAAGCATACGCGTTTTTCGCCTTACTTGGGGGGGGAGGGGGTTCCAGAACGGATCCCCCACATAAGGTAAGGGTCCACTGTACCGGTTTTCCACCTCATTTTATTCTTACTACCATTACAATGACGGTAACAACAATGTCATTAATTAATTTTGTACGTCACTTTACCTTGAATGAACTCATCTATATAGTTCTACATACACATTTTTCCTCACAGCAGCCTAATGAGATAGTCAACAACATATAAAGCTTTGAGAGCAGACATTTTCTATCCCCCCTCCATAGCTACTTCGTAAGTTACTCCCATCTTTTACATAACCTTATAGTCAAAAACCCAATTTTGTGCTACTATTTATTTGGACGCATGATAAAATGCTTCCCCATCTTGAGCCCCAGTGCCAAGATTTTCCTGCCTTCTAGACAGGGACGTAGCCAGGATTTTGGGAAGGGGGAGGCTTGAGTGTGGCGGCATGGCAGTGTGTACATGCCATGGGTGCGTGCGTCATTCATTGTATTCCAGCGCAGCTTCAGAAGAGGGGGTCTGGACCCCATGGACCCCCCCCCCCCCGGCTACATCACTGTTCTGGAACTGTTTTTAGGGCATATAGAGGAGATTGCTTTCATTTCCTTACTCCAAGAAAAAAAGTTCTGTTAGTGGAAGGAACCCTACTTGATCCTGGTAATCATATGCATTCACGCCCTGTCACAGTTGGCAATTTTGGAGGTTTGTCGACAAGCAGAATGGTAGGCCATTCTGAATTAATAAATAATAACCCACCCTGGCCTTAGGCAACATCTTTCCTCCTATTTTTGTCCTCAACAACCATAGTTAAAACTGAACTTGTCACCTCATCACCATACCCAAAAGATTTGTATTTCTATGGCTATTCATACAGTCTGCTTATAAAGGTCTTCCTGGGCACCCAGTTCACTCCATGTATCTGAAGAACTAGACAAAGTCTATGAAACTTATGCTACAATGTCTTTCGCTCAGTTATTCTCAAAGGTGCTACAGGATCCCTCTCAATACTGATATGCTAGACAAACAAAGCAATTGTTCTGAAATTTAATAAATAAAAAATTAGGGACTGGCCAACATCAACAAATGAGTTTCAGTTCTGAGCAAGAATGTAATAACAGGCTTGTCAAACACTCTCAGTACTGCATCATAATGTTTTCAATCCCATATAAATTCTTCACTTGTGAATCAACACTCACAATTTCCTCTTCCCACTCATCATCATTAACTTTATACCTTGCCTTCTCCCCAATATTGGGACTCTAGGTGGCTTGTGGATTAAAATGATTACTACATAATTTAAAACATACAGAAAGTCAACATTAAAATAGAATTAAACTATTAGCGTTAAAACAATTTAAAACTTAACAATGATAAAAGCAGTTTAGAACAGTACATTTTAGAACAATATGGTGCCCTTGGAAAAACATTTTCCTTAAAAACCTGCAGTCCTAAAGCATGCCAGAATGAAAAAAAATGTCAGAATTACACTGCAGGACTTTTTCAAACATAAGTATAATATAACACTGACATACAGCTATATGCCAGATTTTACAGAGTCAGGATGATATTTTACTAAAAATGTGGGATATTTTACTAAAACACTGTAAAAGAAACAAAATATTTGTTAGAATACTCAAATGTCTATGGACAAGTGCCCACAAATAGCCATCTTTAAGGATAACCCAAAGGAGATGATGTTCTATTGTACATATCTAATACAGTTCTTGGAAAGTAAAGACGTTTCTATGCATTCTTAAACACAGCTCACCTGTAAATAAACTTCCAAGCCTTGACGACGTTGTTCCAGTACTTTGGGCACCCAGTTCCTCACATGTTTTGAAGGGATTTCTGGAGTTCTCATGAATTTCTTAAGCTACAAATAAAAGCAGACAAATAAACAACTTCCTAAAAAAGTTACAAGACTGCAGAAATAAAAAACAAACATTCAAACACAGGTTGCCAAAATAGGACGTGTGTGTGTGTAAGAGAGAGAAAGAGAGAGAGGATGGAGGCAAAAATACTATCTAATCAACTGAATTTTATCACAATTCTTTTTAGTCTATAAGTGAACTGATCCTATTTAATTACAAAAGTTATGCTACTGTATATGAGACAGTAAGGTAAATTTGGATTAAAAATTTGTAATAGACAATGTGCTGGGCAATTACTTAATTCAGGAGCTAAATGTTTCATATGTCAGATAAATATTGGTATGTGGAATGGTCAATCTAGCGCCTTAATAACAAAACAGTGATTTAGTTGATCACAGATTTGAGCCTATACCCCTGTGTATTATGTTTCGAAACAAGCCTTAAAAACTGCTTCAAATGCAATCAGCTGTAGTTTCTTTGCAGGAATAAGCATTTAGAAATCAACTGTGCAACACAAAACTGGGGAAACTAAGTGACGATAGTTTAGTTCTGACAAAAAGAGGTAGACCTCTTGCTAAATATATATGCTAAATATAATGCTAAATAAAAATGGAAAATACCACAATTAAGAAATCTGGGGAAACAGAAAGAAAAGGACTGAGTGATTCTGCTTTCAGAAACTGCAGTAAAAAGGAAGATCAGCATCCATGTAATGGTAAACTGAGCATATGTTTTGTTGTATTGGCAACAAAACCCCAGTGAAATAACTGTAGTTTTACTTCCCTTGTGGTAACTGAATGCACAAGAGTACATTGAGAGTTGATTTCCCCTTTTTTCTCCCAGCCTGCAAACTACCTTTTAAACTTGAGAATCCTTGCCTAAGAAAGCACTATGAAATTAATGGGGTCATGGGAGGTCCACAGGCAACTTGAAGGCAAAACACATGGAACAGGAACTTTAAAAAGTGGCCAGGAAGTTAAATCAGCTTGATAAGGACTTAAACAAACAAAAAACCCAGGAATATGCATGTGCATTACTATTATCATGGGCTTTAATCAACTTCCCAAATCAGGGTTAGCATGTGAACATCTAGAAGGCAATGCCATAATCACAAAAAGTCAACATGGGTTTCAGAGAAACAAGTCATGCCAGACAAACCTGATCTCTTTCTTTGATAAAATTACCAGCTTGGTAGATGAAGGGAATGCTGTGGATATAGTATATCTTGATTTCAGTAAGGCCTTTGACAAAGTTCCCCATGACATTCTTGCAAACAAGCTTGTAAAATGTGGGCTAGACAAAGGAACTGTTAAATGGATTAGTAATTGGTTGACTGGCCGAACCCAAAGGGTGCTCAACAATGGCTCCTTTTCATCCTGGAGAAAAGTGACCAGTGGGGTCCCACAGGGCTCTGTCCTGGGCCCAGTGCTATTCAACATCTTTATCAATGGCCTGGATGACAGAATTGGGAGCATACTTATCAAATTTGCAGATGACACCAAATTAGGGGGAATAGCTAATACCCCAGAGGACAGGATCAACATTCAAAATGACCTGAATAAACTAGAAAGCTGGGCCAAAGCTAACAAAATGAAATTCAACACGGAGAAATGTAAGGCACTGCACTTAGGGCGGAAAAATGAAATGCACAGTTATAGGATGGGTGACACCTGGCTGAATGAAACTACGTGTGAAAGGGATCTAGGAGTCCAAGTAGACCACAAGTTGAACATGAGTGAACAGTGTGATGCGGCAGCTAAAAAGGCCAATGCTATTTTAGGCTGCATCAATAGAAGTATAGTGTCTAGATCAAGAGAAGTAATAGTGCCACTGTATTCTGCTTTGGTCAGGCCCCACCTAGAATATTGTGACCAGTTCTGGGCGCCACAATTCAGAAAGGACATTGAGAAACTGGAGCGTGTCCAAAGGAGGGCGACAAAAATGGTGAAAGGTCTGGAAACCATGCCCTATGAGGAACGACTTAGGGAGCTGGGGATGTTTAGCCTGGAGAAAAGAAGGTTAAGAGGTGATATGATCGCCCTGTTTAAATATTTGAAGGGATGTCATATTGAAGAGGGAGCAAGCTTGTTTTCTGCTGCTCCAGAGAACAGGACCCGGAACAATGGATGCAAGCTGCAGGAAAAGAGATTCCACCTGAACATTAGGAGGAACTTCCTGACAGTAAGGGCTGTTCGACAATGGAATGCACTCCCTCGGAGGGTGATAGAGTCTCCTTTCTTGGAGGTCTTTAAACAGAGGCTGGATGGCCATCTGTCAGGGATGCTTTGATTTGGATTTCCTGCATGGCAGGGGGTTGGACTGGATGGCCCTAGTGGTCTCTTCCAACTCTATGATTCTATGATTCTATGTCTGCATGAGATATGCAGATCTAGCTAGCATATACCTGTGTTCATTTTATGGAGATTATCACATGGTCATTTTTGCCCTGGCCATGCATGGGATGGGATCAGGGTGAGAAGGGGAAAATGGGTGTTATCACACAGAAAATTGCTGCTGCGCTGCTGTCTGGCCATCACCTGTCCCCCAGGCGTGCTCTGCAGGCCAATTTTGGTGGTATAGAAGCCTTCCATACCACCAAAATTGTCCAGTTTAGCACGCCTGGGGGATGGGTAATGGTCAGGCAGCAGCACAGCAGCAATTTTCTGTATGATAACACACGTTTTTCTCTGTTCCATCCTGATCCCATCCCATGCACGGCCAGGGAATAAATGGCCATGCGATAATCTCCTATAATAGAAATCATACATGATTTCTACAATATGTCATCAAATATTTTGGAAATATCTGAAATCTAC
The DNA here is from genome assembly GCF_019175285.1 of Sceloporus undulatus. Lineage (NCBI taxonomy): Eukaryota > Metazoa > Chordata > Lepidosauria > Squamata > Phrynosomatidae > Sceloporus > Sceloporus undulatus. The sequence goes on from NC_056523.1 coordinate 262,994,048, forward strand.
ACAATGTTGACATTTTTACAAACACAGATTTGTATCTACATCCCAATTTTTTCAGTTGTATAAATGCGCACAAGCCACATTTTGAAACTAAGAATATGTCACCCCTGCCCCCAGCTATGAAATAATTTGGCTTATTATCTGTTGATTTCCTATTGTCTGGTGAAGTAATTTGTTTTTTAGGAAGCACTTGGTTTTTATCTGCGGCACTCATCTTATGTTTTGCTTTGATATTATATATGTTTACGGGTTATTTTAATATAAAAGGAGCCAACCTTAACATTTTATGATGGAAGAACAGGAGAGAAATATTTTGGACAAATGGGAAAAGTTTCCAAACTGTGGGAATAGACCTGGGAGGCCTGCAGTTACAAACACTTTATGTAGCTTTCAGTAAATTGTCTTTTTATCCAGAGTGCTAGGTGGTTGTTCTTGAGGCTTCTCATTTCTCGTAATAACAAGAAAAACCACCTACCACTCAGGATTCTTATAAGGCTGAGCCACATAAACTTTTGTAAAGCACTTTGCATGTAAAACAGGCTGCATAAACAATGAATTTAGAAACTCCCAAATCAAAGAAAATCCTGCAGTATTCAAGGGAGACAGAAAGAACAGATAACACCCAGAGTGGCTTTCCTAACATTTGATACAAGGTGACATGGGCATTCTTTAAGCTCTATATCACCTCTAAATAAACGTGAAGCGGTGGGGGGAGAAATCACAAGGACAGAAACTCAACATTGACTTTGACATGCATGCCCACAGGGGCTGAGGAATTTACATTTCATTTCAGAGCCTGAGGAGGTATCACCCTATCTAAAGCTGTGTCAACAAAAGTCTCTGGTCACATCCAACAACAGCAGCTCCATTGTTCAGGAGAGAGTATAAGGCTGCTTTAACATACAGACAAATACTTTAAGCAATTGTCCAGCTTCTGCAAAACTCATTCACACCTGAATCCATTACAACCTGGTATACAATTCAGCAGAGCCACCCTCTCAATGTCTTTTAACAATGAAAGAACAACACACACACACACACACCCCAATCCTCTTTTATTTTGTAAGTGGGGTTTAGTACTGCTGGGTTTGCATATAGTTTGGGCTATTATAATTCCAAACCCCCTTTTATCTTATCAATGACACTGAGAAAAAGCTGTGTGAGGTTTTGTTTTGTTTTTTTAAGCATGACTGCATCACAGAGACACTTCTACAATAAACCACTCTCCGAAATCATGGCCCTATGCAGGACATGATTTTCCTCTGCCAATCTATAGTCTACTGTCTCTGGCAGTTGGGAAGAAACTGCAGTCCTGAAGATCATTGGTCTGCAATGTCCATTACTTTTTCCTGCTCTGTTCCAGAAAGAGCTGACTTATCTGGATGTTGGGTGCTACTGCTTGAAGGTGCTCTGTGCACTTCTGGGATGTGGCACACAACAGTGCCATTTCTTCTCTATGCCACCTTTACCAGCCTGGGAAAGGCTTGACTGAGAGAGGGGCATTGGGCACTTCCTTGAAGGTCCACAGAGCAACTTTGAGAAAGAACATTTGACATCCTCCAACTCAGCCTTTTTTTCAGAAAGATCAGATGGAGCGGAGCAATGGATGACAACATCCTAAAGGTCTAGGGATGCCATATCCCAGTGGCCGCCGGGAAAATCACGCTTTTGGGGGCCCCTCCCGGTCACGGTCTGGTTTGGCCCCCAGCCATGCATTGGTCCCGGTTAGGGGCCCGCTCCTGCGGCCATTGCCGCTGCCGCTAATGCAGCTGGCCACACTGCCAATCCACCTCCTCCTCCTCTTCTGGAGTGGTGGGCGGGGCAGCGCCAACCCACCTCCTCCTCCAGCTCCGCCTTCCTTGTCCGCGGCGGCGGCAGCACTGCCGCCACTGCCACTGCACCTCCCGCACGCGCACAGGCCTCTGAAGCAGGAGCTCATCCCCTGCTTTGTTGCCAGCCAGCCATTGGCCAGCTGGCCAAAGGGGACGTGCTTCTCTGCGCGCACCACCTGGGCATCAGAAGGGGACAGGGGCAGCGATCGTGGCGGGCTCCCGCGCGCCTTCCTGGCCTTTAAGGAGGCCTGGGACTCCTTAAAGGCCAGGGAAGAGGGAGGAGGCCTGCCGGGATCGCGGCGATCGCAGCCGGCCCTCGCTCTGTTTCCTGGCTTCTAAGGAGGCTTGAGCCTCCTTAAAGGCCAGAGAAGAGGGAGGAGGCCGGCCGGGATCACGGCGATCGCGGCCGGCCCCCGCTCTCTTTCCTGGCTTCTATGGAGGCTTGAGCCTCCTTAAAGGCCAGGGAAGAGGGAGGAGGCCTGCCGGGATTGCGGCGATCGCGGCCGCCCCCCGCTCTGTTTCCTGGCTTCTAAGGAGGCTTGAGCCTCCTTAAAGGCCAG
>NC_056523.1:262996446-263007461 GCF_019175285.1 Sceloporus undulatus
GGAAGAGGGAGGAGGCCGGCCGGGATCACGGCGATCGTGGCCAGCCCCCGCGCCCCTTCCTGGCTTGTAAGGAGGCCTCGGTCTCCTCAGAGGCCAAGAAGGAGGGACACTTTTTTTATGTAGGACTCTTTTTTATAAAATGGAGGACGCCCCGTGCCCCTTCCTGGCCTTTAAGGAGGCCTCGGTCTCCTTAGAGGCTGGGAAGGGGCATGGGGTGTCCTCCATTAAAAAAAAAAAAGGGGGGGGGGGAGGCGGCAAGTGTCCTACATTTGAAAATGTTGTCCTACATTTGTCTCGGCCTGGCGGTCCTGACGGATGGCAACCCTGTAAAGGTCCCTTTCTCTGTCCAAGTGTCTGATTATTGGTTTGAATTCTAAATATTCTGCATATGCAGCAGCAGGAACAGAAGAAGGAGAGTGATAGCAGGAAAAGGGGATAACAGAAAGAGAATGCTTCTATCTACTTTAGTATGTAGAATGTTTCTTAAACGTTGTAAGCCACTTTGATTGTTTTCAAAAAAAGCGGGATATAAATAAAAATACCGTATTTTCTGGTGTATAAGACGACCCCCAACTTTTCCAGTTAAAATATAGAGCTTGGGATATACTCACCGTATAAGACTACCTCTCTTCCAACGCACACCAAATAAATTTTTTTAAAAATCAGATTTGATTTCAATATGGTAATTTTAATTCAAATGACATGCAGGTACTTAGCAGGAAACCTTGTTGTATACAAAGCCTGCTTGGATTGGTCAGCTCTCCCTGCCTGCCCAGCCTTTCCTGTCTCCAAGACTATCAGAGCAGTAGCTGCTTTCATACGATCGTCGCATATGGTGGGGATGTGGCCGTGGCTGTTTTTGAGCTCCCCCCACCATATGTGGTGACCGCAGATTCTCCAGAAGTTTCAGCACCTGCCCTATAAGATGACACCCGGGTTATAAGACGACCCCTGACTTTTGAGATTTTCCTGGGTTAAAAAGTATACGCCAGAAAATACAGTATTTATTATTTATTATTACTTTTGACCCACTATTGGCTTAGGGATTTGCCTGCTTCAGTTGTGTGTGTGTGTGTGTGTGTGTGTGTGTGTGTGTGTGTGCTTAGTTGGGTCAACAATTTCTGTATAAAAGCCATTCCCCATGCCTAGTCAAAGGAGAACTGCATGAAATATTTTTTTTCTGGGTCTTGGCAATATCAGTCATGAAACACCTCTCTAATTTAACAAAACATAGAAGATTCAGAAACCAAATGGAGTCACCATTTGAGAACAATTGAAAGTAAGACAGAGAGCATTATCTTAACAACATACACAAAACACTTACCTTTTTATGGAGAGCATGAAATTCACTATACCTCTTTTCAACAAAGTGTTTTCTTCCATTTGTTAGTACCTCTATTTTAAAGACCTGTAAAAACAATTTTAATATATTACTTTTACCTACTTAAAATGCTGTTTCCTAATATATTTATTTCCTCTAATTACAGAAGATACTCCCGCACACAGGACATTAAAGAGATACTGAGGTGTAACAATGATTAATGAATCCTTTGACCAGGTCCTCTACAATCCATCTGGTTTTACAAGTATGTCAAAGGTTTAATATTTTTTATGCTTAAAAAAAACCTACCATTATGCTATCATCATAATTTCTAGAATTTAATACGACAAACAGTACAGTAATTATTTTTATTTTAAAAATAGAAGACAAATTAATAATTTAAGTGTCTTTTGCATCTAAGCACTACAGTACTTAATAACCTTACATGTATACAGTTCAATGACAGAAGTACATTTTGTAGAACACACGAGATATAAATGCAAAGATTACATTTCAGGTTAATGTCCACCTAACCTACATATTCATTGCCAGTCTCAGCTGGGCCTGCTCTATTGTTTACACCATTAAGAATATGGTGCAAGCTCATTTTCTTTGCATGATGTGTATGACAGCTTTTGCTGCTGCTTGTAGAAGGTTGAAAGGGCAGCTAAAGAAACTCTCTAGATCCACTAATTAGTAGCCACTGGTGTGACTTTTTCTTGATTTTCAGGTCACTGGGTCAGATCTCATGGCTGGTGACAAAAAAATACCTCAAAATGCTCATGAAAACACAAACCAGCAATACTAACATCAGTAAATAGAAAAAAAAGTGTAAGAATGGCCTTCCATTGATTACAACCATATACCTACTTTTAAGCTAAAATATATTTGGAAGTAATCAGGTTTGATCTAGAATTACATCAGACAAAATTAGAAACAGGTAGAGCCTATCTAGACCAAAATCTATGTCTCTGAAAAATAACTATATGGATAGATTTGGGATGGGAAATCCCTTTGAATGCTTAAAAAGATACCACTACATGATGCGAAGCTCTGTTAATATTCCTAGCCAAATATTTATCATTATGATGGAAAGTAATGAAACAGTTTGTATATTACAAGGAAACTTGAAGAATGTGTGTCTACAGTGCTTTCCTTCACTTTCACAGGGCACTGTTAATTAGCATGAATCAACCCCGGTTTCAGGACACCTTCACTGTCACCCCGTTTCTAGATACAAATCTGTTAAGGGGAATCTATCCCTATTCTTTCACTTTTAATGTGTTGTCACGTGCTATTGTTGCAGTGTCCCTTCAAGTTGTTTCATTGACTTACAATGGCACTAACCAATTGCAGGGTTTTCTATCAATATTTGTTCGGAGTGGTTTGTCTTTGCCTTTCAAGGTCGCTCAATGGGGTTCCATGGCTGAGTGGGGATTTTAGCCCTGGTCTCCAGACTCTTGGGGATGAATTTACACTGTAGAAAGAATAGTTTGACACCACTTTAACTTCCATGGTTACATCCTAAAGAATCCTGGAATTTTCAGTTTTGTGAGGCACCAGCACTCTTTTTTTGGCAGAGAAGGCTAAAGATCTTGTAAAACTATAACAGGATCCCATAGGATGGAGCTACAAATTTAACAAAGTGTCAAACTGCATTATTTCTACAGTGTAGAACTACAGATGCATCCTGAGTCAAGCCACTATACACACTGACTTTCATCAAGAGCTGTACAGTTTGGGAATACTGTACTGGGACTTGTCCTTATAGGGACCTGTCCACTTGAAATTCTCTTAAGAGGTCTCTGGGAGGATAACCCTTGCTTATCCTCTCTCATCTTTTTTCTTTGTTTCTCTCTTCACATATGCTCAGTAGAGATTCTGGAGGCAGCTGCTGTTTACCTTGCCTGAAGGATAGTAGCACATGTGTCTACAGTAGGACCGACTAGAACAGAATCCAGCTTGTTTTCTACCTTTGTTTCTCGTATTGTATACTATCGAAGCACTCCTGCAACATCAAATATCTGTGTTTATCCAGCCCTTGTGTACCATCTCTCTAATGTCAATGTTACTAAAAAAAATCAGCAAGACAGAAGCTAATAAGGAAAAGGGAGGGACTGTATGGGTGTAAAGTGTCTTTGCAAACAAAGTCTTCACTGTGAGATATGCAGTGAGAACGAAATAATATATAATCATGACTGGACTAGTGGAAAATAAAATATATTCTTTCTTGTCTATATTTAAATTGGTTCTGCCACTAGTCCAGTCATGATTATATATTAGTTCATTCTCTCTCTCTCTGTGTATAATTTTTCCTCTCATCAATTCAAAATTCATCACAGTTCAAAATTCTACTGAATGGATTTGTCAAATTGGTGGCATGGCACAAGAGCCAGCAGTTGCACTAGGCACAGCAGGATGTAGCCTCCTAGATGTGTCCTCTAACACAGAATGAATAGTTAAAAGCCAAAACAAAAAACTTCCCACAATCCATGGTCCCAGTTTTGTACTCCCCTGACACAATATGGCTGCAACTTTAAATTACAAACAAGTATCATTAAGTACACACATTCAATCTATTATCCTGTTTGGCCCTTTACACAAATAATAAATAACATATGCTTCCCTATGAGCTGTCTTTTAATGGTACAACTGCAAAATGGATCAGATAGAAGAGATTAGATCAAAAACTATTTGGCACTCAAATAAGCCTCATTTCTCTTAATTAGCACAATAATGCACACTATTTCCTTAACCATTCTTTTTCTACATGGAGCCAAGACTTAAATAGGTACAATAATTAGCTATTTAAAACATTCGCTTTTAACTCATGTAAACGAAAAACAGAATGAATGGCTTCAGTTTGAACCAAATGAACAGGAAAAAAACCATACTTTTCTCAGACTATCATGCCAAAAAGATGACATTTTATCTCATAACTATCAAAAGGCTGGAAAGGAAGAACTGGGGCCTATTAAATCAAAGCCCTGTTTTTAAGAACTCTTTTTAGGAAGCCATAACAAAGTCTTTCATGGTTTTTTGGATCAATCTGCATAACAGCTGTCTTTGATTAAAAAGATTTTTTTTAACGCAGACTAGTAAGTCATCCTCTGATTATCCAGCTATAAGGAAAATAACAATAAAGATAATCATAAATCGGGGAAACAATTTATCTCTCAATCCTGTAGTAAGAAGTGTACCCTTTTCAACTTCTAGAACCATAATCATATTGTTATTCTGCTTGCATTTCAGTTTTGGCCTTTATGACTGCAGGGCAATGACCTGAATTAAATGTAACACAAAGCTATGGTTGAGATCCTGTGTGGTACAGATAGTGTAATAGGTCCACATGTGAAACTACAGCTGGCCACTCAACTCCTCCTCACTTAACACTGAGATGCAGAATGATTTTATCATCTGCTGAGATCCATCAAGGCCTTTTGGCAAGTTGCAGCAGTCCTTTGGTCATTCTGGTTGCCTTTTCTCCATCTTTCCCATCCCTACAATATCCTTGTTAAATGCTGTGACAAGGATTGTATGAAGTATTCCAGATGTGATCATGATTATGAGCAGTATGACATTGGCAGTGTTATTTCTGATTCTGATTTCTTTTTTAACTGTGCCTAATTTGCAATTTGTCTTTCTTCACAGCAGCAACACATTAGGTTGACATTTATACAGAGATATCAATGATAATCCAATGCCTTGGTCAGTGGTTGCCAATTCACATCCCACCAATGTATATGTCAAGTTGGGACATCCCTGCCCATATGCAATACCTGCATATTTTTTGCCCCAATATACTTTACACTTGTTTCACTGAGTTTTTATTTACTATTTTAAAGCCAGTTTACAGAGATCATTGTGGAATTCTTTACAACCTTTTGTTTTTGTTGTTCGCACCACACTAATAATAAATATGTTGTTATCAGTAAAACATAGAAAGATCTTCTATGCAATATTTAAGAGAGAAACTGCATTTATATATTTAATCTGTTCACATTTGTAATATTTTATTATTTTGTCATTCCTTTCATGCTAGTCAGACTGCTGCCTTCTTCAAGTACCACTACTGCTGGTGATAGGTATTATTTCACAGCAATGCATTTGGTGTTTTCATTGTTTTGCACAATGTACCTGGAAATAAGCAAAATGAATAGATTCTGCCTGCCAATAGTGATCCTTCCCCACACTTTAAAAACAATTCTGAGGTTGTTGTATGATTGTAATAATATGAACTGCAGTTTCTTTTCCCCTTTCAGGTATGCTGCTCCAACAGGATCAGCATGTTTCCTTCATGAGCTGAACATTTGCTCCAAAACGTAACACAACAAATAGTGTTGCCACTCAAACAACTTGATGTATAAAACTTTCTCTGAAGGAAAGGGAAGAACAAGATCCATTGATAGACCTATACTTAGCAAGACAGGCTCTTGTTCAGACAATGATGGGAGTTATGTTGTAACAAAAAAAATAATGTGTTCAATATGGATTGAAATTCAAATTATTGTTTTGGTTTCTTCCTCTTTTGGTTTAGTTTTAATTAATAAGAGTTCCCTATACCTCTTAATATTCTGCTGAAATATCTTCTGTCTCCTCTGGTTTTTACCCAACAATGACAAAATGTGATGGCAAGGTGTACTTGGAAAACATGATTTCCTTATTTTCTTTTAATGACTCACATTAAACACATGATGCTGAAGAGTTAAGTGCTTATGTACTGTATGTAACTGATTTATTTTGTTTTCAAAAATGACTTAGGATAAGTCAGACAAGCCATGCAATCTATGGTTTTACTTTTAGAGCCATTTTTATATCATCTGAAAACTAGACATAAGATGTTCATGTACTCTTTTAAATAACTAGAAGAAGACTGTGAATATATTGAAAACTATATAATATTAAACTATCAACACAGGCAAGACTATTCTTAGTTACCACACTCCTCCTTCTTGGATAGTAGTAGGGTACATGAGATTAAAAGCATCCAAATCAAGTGTCCACACTTGAGTTAAGTGTATTACAAAGAACTTCCAAATGTCAAGAAATTGAAACTTGAGAGGAAAATATAAGCCCACATTTATAGAAAGATAATCCTCTGAAATATAGGCTCTCTGACAATATACAAGCAAGTAATTCTTACTCAGTTTAAGTTGATCTTTCCTTATCTCTTTTTGAAAATATATTATTTTTTCAGTCAGTTTGGTGATCTGAAATGGCAAATAAAGCAGGTGCTGGGTGCTTCGCTATGATACTAATTCTTTAATTCTTCCTTTGCAATCATAGAATCATAGAATTGGAAGAGATGACAGAGGCCATCAATGAATGAAACATGAAACATAGCTATACAGACATATTCAGTGTCTTTTGCTACAATTTTATGACTACTGGTCAATGACCGAATAAATTTTATGATATGATATGATACAGACATATTCTGAAGTTGATATTTAAATATTTTAATTAAAATGTTTTATATTTAATTAAAATAACATTTAAAATAATTAAAATATTTTAATATTTTAACTTATTTTAAATATAGTCTGTATTAATGTATTAAAACAGAATGCAATAGGAGGCGGGGAAGATGAGACAATGCAGCTATCAGACTACAAATTAATTTTAGCAAACCAAACAAAATAGTGATGAAATTAATTTGCATTTTTATTGGCCACTTTCTTCCACAGTGCCTCTCAGGACAACATTTCATACTGACAATCTAGGAAGCTTTCAAGACACAACTGCTTTCCAGTGCACAAAGTGGATGAAGTGAAATTGAGTGTAGCTCACTGGCTGGAAGTGAACAAGCTCTTTTAAGTATTTTGGACACAGCTTAAAACAACTGTTTTGTAAACAGAAAGAACCAGAAGCAAATTGTAGCAGCACAAGTGTGTCCGTAATTATAGACTCATAGAGTTGGAAGAGACCACAAGGGCCATCCAGTCCAACAACTGGCAGTCTAGAGGATTCATTTAATAGGTTTATTTGTTTGTTTATTTAACTTCAATAAGGTAAAATTATACTTTCTTGGAGTTACATGAAAGAAGCAAAATCAATCACTTTTAAGACTTTAAGAACAATCATTTCAGAACCCCCAAAGTAACAGGATTCATTTCAGTAGAAAAGAACAAAGGTCAAAAAGTGAATGGAGGGATGGTGCCCACGAAACTAAAGTGTAGACTCAAAAGAAATGCCAGTCATCCAGCTTTGCTTTCTACACCTGAACCCTAAAATGGAGGAAAGTGATAACAATTCCAGTGGATAAGACAAGGTTGGGAAGAAACCCCCGGAGTAAAGGTTCCAGAACAAAGTATGAACTCATTAACTCTAGTATGTTTGAAAAGTCACAACCAGCAAAAGGGAACTTAAGGCATACAACCATATTTGGTCACTGAGAGCACTTGACAAGACAATTCAGAAGGAATTTCCTTTATGAATCACTACAATACAAACTCTCCAATGCAAAGCCAGTTGTCTAGCATGCTGAAGTTGAGGAAGATAGCCATGCCATGATATGCTATCTTGATTTCCTCCCTCTAAACAGAATTCAAATTACATCAGAATTAGGTGGCCATTCTCTCTCTCTCTGTCTCTCTCTCTCTCTCTCTCTGAAACAAGAACAATCATCTCTGGAATAAAAGTATGAACCACTTCAGAAATTTCTTCTTATAAAACTGAGAGTCTGTGCTCTGACTATCTGAAGTTCCTGAGACAGCTTCAAACATTTTCTGAGATACAATCAAATATAGTACACAGAGGGACAGGAGGGACAGGTAAAGTTATCTAGGGCCCGTTCCGCACGGGTGTAAAGTATGTCCCCAGGACATACTAGGGTTAGGAAAGGGCGTCCTTTACGCATGCCCCTAATCCTAGTACATCCTGGGGACGTAAAAAATGGTGGCACCCGTTCTACACGGGCACTGCCATCTTGACCTCGTGGATGCTTAGCGTCCACATGTCCCGCAACGAAAGTGATGTCGTGAGTGTGTCATTGGCCACTTGCGGCGCCACTTCTGGGGCTCAAAAAGAAGCCGCTTTTTGTGGCTTCTTTTTGTTACATCCGGGAACCACGCGGTTTGACCTCTACAGTTCCTGGACGCAGCAACAGGCGGCGCCGGCAGAGTGCCCATTTTGGGCGCTCTGTAATGCGCCTCGGTCTCTCTGTAAGGCCTCATAGGTTCCAAGTGTCACTATGGTGCTGAATCTTTGGGTCACAGCTAATCTTAGAAGAAACAATTCTGGCCCAGAAGGGCTGGAGCAGTCAAATGTTAGTTCCCTGTAGGAAGAGTCCAGGACTCTTCTCTGGACTCCTGCTAAGGTTGCCTGTTCCAGCTTCTGCCTCAAGGGGCATCAAAGGACCAAAAATGTGTACAAGCCTCCTAATATGATAGCCCTCAGATTCAGCTGTTATTATGTTCTACTTTTTAAAAAAGAATACATTGCAAATAACAAATCTTGATTTTGCCATTTCATATATGGGACACTATCTTACTATGCCCTTGTATTTAATGGGACTTGAGCATCTGTGGGGGTCCTGGAACCAAATCCCAGTGAATGATAAGGGCTCATTGTTGTGTTAATATCCATTCAGTAATAACAATTGCATACACAGACATACACTTTTATAAAATTCAATTAGTTACATTTCACTCTTGGAAGAATTCCACTGGATTTCAAGATATTGTTAAGTACCAAGCCACAACTAAGCAGAGGCAGTATGAGATAAAACGAGAGTCCCATGAAGATAAGTATTTTTTTTTAAAAAAAAATCAAATTGCATGTCCTACAAACCAAGTATTTAAATAAACTTGTCTGCGGTATTGATATTTTGTACATTTTTCCTTGAAACATTTTTTTGTTCTAATCTAAAGTTGTTTTTTACTCCATTAACACACTAGTTTAGTTTCTGGTTTTGTTACATGCCAAAGGGAAAACTCAAAGCAACCTCCGCCCTCCAATTCAAACGACTTGCCTTCAAACTGGACTTGTATTATCCTCTCAAGACAGCCATTTACATGAAATCTCTTATAGTTTCTCTGTCGGTATAAAATGTAGATGCCACTGCACATCAGGCCTGTGTTTGGCTCTTCGCACAGACAGTCCAAAACAGTTTTCCTGATCTGTTTCAACTTGAAATGTTGTCAATATATGGATTGTCTTGCTTTCTAATTCAGTGAAAAATCTAGTTTTCCATTAGTCTCTGCCTTTCTAATTTTCAATACAGCTTTACTAAATGTAATTATTAAAGGCAGATTCAAGAAAGCAATTACTGAGCTACTGGTTTGTATCTCTGAAGTCTTAATAAGCGGCACAAAGTGGAAGTGCCAGGAATTGTTAAATTAAATATAGCAATAACAATAACAACAATAAAGTGGGGATGATAAAGATGATATATACCTCAGAAAACAATTTTGAGTATGAGCTTACAGCTGAAACAGAAAGAGCTTTTTTAGGCCTGAGTTTCATGTAGTACTCTGCCACCCATAATAGTTCACGTTCTGCTAGATGCTGCTTCTGAAGCCACACTGGAACCACCTGCTGGGTAGAGCCAGCATTGTGTAGTGGTTTGACCAGTCACTAGGACCTTAGGCAAGTCACATTCTCTAAGTTTCAAAGGAAGGCAATGAAAGGGTTGCTATAAGAAGTCAGAGTCAACCTGAGGGTACATAACAACAACAATTTGTTAGGCAACAGCATACTACATCTTCTAGTTGCACAAATCTTCTCCCTATTTTCTTCTTTTATGTTTTTTTTCTTCTTCCTTCTGGCTATATTTGTCTTCTCCCTTCTTCTCTATGCCTTTGTTTCTCATTATTATCCTTGTTTTCTAGTTGCACACATCTTCTCTGTATTTTCTGCTTTTATGTTTTCATCTTCTTCCTTCTGGCTATATTTGTTTTCCCCCTTCCTCTCCATCACTTTGTTTCTCATTATCATCCCTGTTTTCCTACTCTTCCACCACAATAAAACCATGAAATTAGGGCTGTGATTTGTTAGGTTATCAAAATGTTAAAACTGTATGTTCAACTAACTCAACAGTGCTTCCTTCCAAATATGCAGGCATAGATGGGGTTGACCTGTTGAATGAGTCATTCTTATCTTACTGGAGAATGAAGAGTCCAACCTGACTGTAAAAGGGAGGGGGGGTTGGACTCCATGCACTATTAAATGCACCACTTCAGGAAGTGTTTAGAAAGAACTAGAAAAAATTGGTTTGTTCTCTTTGGATTGGAGCTTGGAAAAGCTTCTTTGGTTGGACTACAGCTCCCATGTGTTTTTAAAACCAGCGCCTGAAAATGCATTAAGTATGGAGATGGAACAAAGTTTAATGACATTGTTTTTTGTGGGTTTTTTGGGCTATGTGGCCATGTTCTAGAAGATTTTCTTCCTAATGACATTAACCAGGGACCTCCCCAGCTCTCAGTTTTTGGCTCAGAAAGCTTAAGTCCTGGGTTGCTTCTAACATGGCAACACACATTCCCTCTGTTTTCTCCAATTACTGAGGTATCAGTGATCAAGATTCCAACAGCTCCTGAAAGTACCAGCTGGATATTCTTCATGTTGTCCATGAAGGGAAGAAGACAATAATATTCAATTTTATTTTGATCTGTCAAGTGAATCCACAGCCTGAAGATATATTTAATATATATATGTCTCATATAAAATATAAATGGCTTGGGTCCAAACTATCTGA
>NC_056523.1:263007471-263146753 GCF_019175285.1 Sceloporus undulatus
AGGATTTTATCTCCCTATATAAGCCAGTCCAAGCACTAAGATCAGCAGGGGAGAACTTTCTCTCAGTCCCACCACCTTTGCAGGTGCAGTTGGCAAGCATGTGGGAGAGAGCCTTCTCTGTGGCTGCTTCCAGACTGTGGAACTCCCTCCCTCATTTGAATTCCTTATAAATTGTTAAACATAAATGTGAAAACAAAAATATGCACATTAAACAAACAAAATATTCTTATTCATATACTATGTCAAGTGGGGGGGCTGATGTCCACATGTACATGTAAAGGGGGGCACAAGGGTAAAAAGTTTGAAAACCACTGATATAGGAGATTTTGTCATCCACGGGATTCCTGGAACCAAGCTGAAGTGGATACTAAGAGCCCACTTTATGTTCATGTGCTCTACATGGAGCCCTCTTTCAGGACTGCCCAGAAACTATAACTGGACAGTTTAAATATAGCTGCCACACTACTGATCAGACCATATTATAATGATGATATATCAGCTTCACTTGTTTTCAGTTTATTTCCAGGATCAATTCTTGGTGTTTTTGATTTTTACCCTTTAAGTCCTGAACATGCTTGGACCAGGGGATCTGAAAAATCATACACCTGTTCAGTAGTTTATCCCAAAATATTGTTCTTTTTTGGAGGCCCCACTTTGGGTCTTCTTCCTTCAGAAACATGCAGGTGAGAAACAGTGCTTCCCCAACTAGGAGTTTCCTAATTAGTATTGCCTCTCTTAAGCTATGTTACCACATGCACTTTCCTGTACTGTCTATCGGGCCCTAGCCATGTTTGTTTTCAGACAGTCATGTCAACTACTCTACCCTCAGTTCACAACACACACAGGAAAAGAAGCAAGCACAGATTTCCAACCCCTCTACCATATTTTTCTCCACTTGGGAGATTCATGACATGAACTGGATGTAAAATATTATTTAAAATGTTTAAAAACTCCACTCATTCATTTTATAACAAGGTTAATTATTTAATAAGAAAATTCTGCAGTGCTTTGTAAAAGCATGACAGAATAGCCTGCGGGCACAGTGTATTGATCCATATGGCTAACTGTGCAGAAAATAGTTTAAGTATTCATCTTACTTTTCTAAATACAGCAAGCAAACACTTCCCCAGATGTAGGGCTTATAATTAAAAAGAAACAACAGTAAGAAATGGTAAAACAACAATTAGCACAGAAGTTTTTCAAATTAAATTTATGTCCTGTTTTACATATATGGATAGACTTGGGAATTGAGGTTTAAAGCAGATGAAACATCTCCCATTCTCTAACCCAGGGAGACCCTTTAGGGTCATATGTCTCCTTCTGATCTATTTTCGGTGTTAACCATGATGTAGTATCAAACTACATTTCTGATTTAAACTAACCATGGGTAGGATCAGTAACATGCAGTCATGGTCAATGCTGAAAAAGGAAGCAAGGGGAAATTTGTCTGGGAAGAGAAAGAAAGGTAAAATGAAAGTTAATTAAGGTTGCAATCCTATACCTTTTCACTTTGGTGTATACTCCAGTTCAATACACTTCCTTCTGAGTAGACACTATAAAAGGCCTTACTATAAGCATAATATACCACACTGCTTTGTGAAAACTGAACTACATGATTTTCATACAGAGAATTTAGTATATCTTTTCCCCCCAGATAAAACATACATTACAGTTGCACAATATCTGACCCAGCAGAACTTGCACAATGAAAGCACAAAGCAAACAGCAGTCATTTTAAAATAAAGAAAACAACACAACCATTCTTGGTGGACTGCCATTCAAGAACGTTAATGTGGTTTTGGGTCAAATCCTGAGTCAACCCATAAATTAAACCAAATAATTTTTATATTAGCTATTGCCTGTGAAAATATATTTCTTGCTGTTGTTTTCAAAATAATTACAGGAGTGAGTTTAACACCACATTCCTGAACAATTTTATGTATCTATTTAAAAACTGTATTTTTTACAGCAAGTGAATAAATAAACAAATACAGTTAAGTATTCTAAAAGACATACCTAATGTTTGGGCTTTACTGGGCTACTAGCAATTTAGTGGTATGTTCACAGGCAATAGGAAAGAAGTTTTGTGTGTAACAATACCAAATAATTTATACACAGCAGATGTCAGCTGTCATCTCTGTCAATTTCAGTGGTCTCTCCCCCTCCTTTTCTCCTTAGCCTGGGTGAGCTGTCAAGTTTCTAGTTTCTGATGTGTATTTACATCACTCAATGATACCTGACAGTAGTGAAAGGCCACAGAAAACTGCTTATTGATCAGAGCAAAACTAGTTGATGGAACAGATGAGGTTGTATTACTGAATTGCAGCTACACTCAGGTGATGACATTTTGTTCCCCTGTATACAAGTGCTTAATGGAATACAACTTCATTATATCATGCCACTAGCACTTAAAAGATTGCACAGATTTCGTGACTGCTTTGTCTATGTAGTGATGAGGGCAATCTATGTACGCTGCTATCAGTGTGCTACTAACCATATTTACTCATAAATGCTTGCAAACTGCTAGCCAACTTGCCAGGATGAATAGACTAGACAGACACGACCATCACTGTCTTGCCAATGCCTAATTGAGCTGACCTTCTTTGTTTTTTAAACTAGAGTAACAATTTAGTGGGGCACAACTACTGAAGCTTAAATTCTTGAAAAACTTTCCCACTGTTTAGTAAACATTTTTAAATGGCTGTCCAGAACTATGGACTTTGCAACTGAGTATCATGTAGACATCCTCAGAGTAGGAACACAATGCTAAGTTGGAGAAGGACGATTTAGAAGACTGAAGACATTCATGATGGTGGTTTTGTGCCACCAGGGTTCTCTGAAATAATTCTAGAAGGTAAACCCTATCTCCAGTTGCCAGTCTCAACTAGAATCAGTCCATCAAATCAAAGGCATTTTACACATGTGTTGACTTGCCATTCATTTACAGACTTATTGAATTGGCATTAAGTGATTAATTTTAATTTAGACCTAGACCTAAACCTATACAAATATCAAAAAAGCGCATAATCAACAGTACTGAGGATGCTTTTCCATCCACAGAAATTCCAGGTATGGAAGATTTATTGCCCTCTCCTTAAATCACCCTTGCCAGCTGTAGCTAAAATATGTATCAATCCGCTGCTGTTTAGAAAACTATGACAAGTACATACAAGAGCACAAGGCACAATTTCATATATAGGCTGCAATTCTGTATATATAGCTCTGTGCTATGCTGAGCCATATACCATTACCACCACCTTATTTACTGTACTGCCTCCGAAGCCCCTCCACCAGCAAAGTTATCCCATGCCTTGTGAGAAGTGTGGGAAGAACTAAAGAAGTATCTGGCTATAGGCCTGTGTATAATTATATACCTTCAAGTCATCTATCAACTTTTGGTGATCCCATCAACTTCATAGGGTTTTCTCAGGCAATGAATACCTGAAGTGGTTTTGTCAGTTTCTTCCTCTGATCTGAAGGTGCCTACAGCAGCTGGCATTCCTTGATGGTCTACCATCCAAATACTAACCAGGACTGGCCTTACATTCATTTTCAAGATCAGTTGAGATCCAGTTCCCTCAGGATATTTAGAAACAGATGTCCCCATGGCCAAATTTAAAATGATTACATCAGCACTGGAATCTGATGGGAGTTGTCTGAAGGTCTCAGCACTGCTGTAATCATTTTGCAACTGGTTACGGAGATTTATCCAGATGCTTTTCTGATCCTGCCTGCTCCCCACAATGAAAATAATTGGGGTGTGTGTGTGCTTCACAGGCTGTAGAGTAAATCAGCAGGGGCTTTGGTGAAGGAGAAGAAGAATACCAAATTCCACAGGACTCAAAAAAGGACATAGGCAGGGAAAGTGATCCATGCATACACCATTAATAGGATGCCAGGTTTGATGTGCTAGTTCGACAGCTAGGTCAAGTGCAGGCAACTCAAGTGATTTGCACTATTTCATATATTGGGCTCTGAAAAAAAATTCAATTTAGAAAATGGATGAGTGCACAAAGTAAATACTGACAACCTCTATCTATTTGGGAAGAATTAATATCAAATGTTTCCCACACTCCAAAACATAAAACTCATTGTTGCATCATAAATTATTATTGTACCTATCTCTCCCACTGCCATAAGAGTTCATTATTTTGGATTTTTAAAACCATCTCCAAACACTGTTATGTTCCACTCATTCCCTATCTAAACTTTTTGGCTTTTTAATGCACGGTACAAGAATTAAAAATATATTTTCTATTTTCCTTTTCTGCAATTCCTTCCAGGTCTGTGTATTGTAAAACAAGTCTGTGTAAACATATGCTTAAAGCTGCTTAAAATGGTTGCCATTAAAATGTTGACACTGGCCAATACTTATCTATCTATAATATCTCAAGATACAGCAACTATTATTAAGAGCTGTTATTTCCTGTTATTTTCAATTGCTTATAACTTTGCCAGACTCCATCTATTGAGAATTTCCATACCTCGGGCTGCCTCAGGATAATTTTCCATCCATCCATCCCAGAGGTTTCAATAAAAACCATTTATCTGGTTTTAAAAATAAGAACAGGAGAAAATATGTGCAATGACAAGATGAAAAAGAAGCTATGAGACATTTGAAGCATGGGATTTTAACTTTAATGATGGAGGATGTATAGCAGTCAGTGTAAATATATCCTCATTATAAACTTCTAAAATGTTTTAGAAATTTTAATAAAATTATTTTAGGTTCTACAATGTGACAACATAGAAAAGAGTGAACTGACTTAAGAGGGTTGACCCATCCCTAAACGATTTCCTGCAGGGGTTACTTCCTTGCCTACTATGAATTACCAGTGTAAATAATTCTCCAAAGGCAGATCCTCTGGATTCGATTTGGAAGATGCATGAGAGGGGATGTATGGGGAAGAAGAGGAAGGAGAAATCTATAGCCTAGTGATGGTGAACATTTTAGGGGCTAAGTGCCCAAACTAAAAGGTCTTCCAGCACCAGGGGGAGGAGGAGGAACAGGGGTGGGACTTCTGCCCTCTGGTGGTGGGATGTCTTCCCCCCACCCTCCCAATTTTTCAGCTGCTTTTCTAGAGACAACTGAAGGCCTGGGGGGGGGGGGGGGGCGAGGGGGAAAGAAGAGGAATAGGCATGCACCTCTTCCTCCTCTTCCCTCCATGCCATCCCCCAAGGTGTGCACCTCTCTCTTCCTTCCTGACACTCCCCAGCTTCCAGCTGCTTCTCTGGAGACAGTTGAAGTTGGGGACAGCGCAGAGGGAGGAGGAGGAAGAGGTGTGCACCCATTCTTTCCCCCTCACTCCCTGGGCCTTCACTATCTTGGCCTTCAGCCTGCGCCTCTTCTTCTTCCCCTTGTGCTGTGCCCGGCCTTCAGATGCCTCTGGAGAGGCAGCTGTAGGCTGGGGAGTGTTGGGAAGTAGGAGGAAGAGGTGAGCATTCTTCCTTCTCCTACCCCTGCACCATCGCCAGCTTTCAGCTGCCTCCTGAGAGACAGCTGGAGGCCAGGGAGGATCCCCTTGTGCCATCCCCAGTCTTCAGCTGCTTTTAGAGAGGCAGTGGGACTAGGGAGTGTTGGGAAGGAGGAGGAAGAGGTATGCACCTGTTCCTCCTCCTCCCCGCCATGTGCAGGGGGAGATGGTGGCACCTGCCATCTCTGGCACTCGTGCCACAGGTTTGCCATCACAGCTATAGCATGACGAAAAGTGCAGTCACAGACTTGATTGATAGAACCTGTTGGAAACATTATTTAACATTTTTTCACAGACAGGTACTGAAACTTGCTTATTTCCCTGCTCCCAAGACTTTTCTATTATAACATCTACAGCAGGGTGTTACTTTGTACTGTAAGTCACATCTGGCAAAAAAGCAAAACATAAAAGGTAGCAAATAGATTTTTATAACGTGTAAGAAAGTTATACTTTGATAATAGGGCTTAGGGTACCTTATTAACATGGATGGGCAACTGTGGCAGGCCAGGGAAGAAGGCAATTTCCTTCCCCATGTCCGGGAAAGCAGCCAAAGGGCTGATAAAGCAGCTAGTTATCAAACAAACAACCCCCTCCCAGCACAGCAAAGTCAATGTAAGCTACACAGTCCTGGAGAGTTGCAGTAGCTTTGCCAAAAGGGTTTACCAGAAGAATTGTCAGACGGTCCGAGGTTCAGGGTAACAGATAGGCAGGTAGATAAAGCAGTCCAAGGTCAAGTTTCCGGGTAGTCAAGACAAGAAGCCAAGGAGCCAGAGACAGAGTCTTTCCTCTAAAAGAGTCAGATATCCACTGGCAAAGAACCACACATGCTCCAGGTGCTTAAGAAGGCAAGGAGCTGGCCTTCAGCTGTGCCTGATTACGAAGACGCTTCTGATAAAGTCTCCGAGATCTTCAAAGGCCCTCTCTTTCTGCTCGACGCTCATTGAAGGTAGGCACGCTGCCCAGATCCTCCTCCATGTCCACAGCCTCGGCACCAGGCAAACTTGACTGCTGAACCTCTGGAGGGGCCATAGACTCTGCTCCAGCAGAACTAGGGCCAGCCTCTGGCTCCTCCATTACAGGTTCAAGCCCCTGGGGCTCTGGCTCCTCCATTATAGGTTCAGATCCCAGAGGCTCTAGCTCATCCTCTGAGTCCTCCAAGCCATCTTCCAGGCTGGGCATGACACCCCAGGACCACCTGGGGATTGCTTAAACTGGAAAAATAAATGCCAGAAATTCACTTCTGGATTTGAAAAACAGTATTTTTCATGTTACACAGTGTGGAGGTGTATTTAAAAGGAAAGGCTTGCAGGACAGGCATCCTCCTCCCACAATTTCTGGCTAGAAAAAGGATGATCTGGGAATCTGCTGAGGCCAAAGGGAAAAAAGAAATAGCTGGAGGGGGGCATACTCTGCCCCATCTCATATTAAAACAATACAAAAATATGAATGGACTGTTTTTAGTATCATGTGTTTTAAACACACAAAAAGAGATAGTGTTTTATCATTAATTTTTCAGTCCATGTCATCATACAAGTATTTTACATATAGCACTTACTTTTGTTTCTTGCTTTCCATTATAATTAGTTAGCATTAACCAACAGTTGAGGGTTCCATACATGATTTCCTAATACTTAGCATACAAGCATTTTCTATCTGCATTCTACAATATGCTTCTTCACAGATGTTCCATGTATAATTAAAAACCTTGTGAAGAACTGGCAAACTCTAATATTTAAACTTTTGAATGTACAGTTGGCCCTCCATGTCCACAGATTCTTTATCCATGGATTCAACTATCAACAACTTGAAAATATTTAAAAATATATAAATTCCAAAAAGAAAATCTTGATTTCTCCATTATATATAAAGGGACATCATTTTACTATTTAATGAAACTTGAACATCCACTGATTTTTGTATCATGGGAGATCCTGGAACCAAACTGCTGCAGATACCAATGGCCCATTATACACTGAACACTATGATCATTTGTGTAAATCCATCTGAACAGTTTTAGATCCAACTACAGTATAATAGTCCACCAAGCACAGCTCTTTTTTTAAATGAGATTGTGCATGTTGGGTTTCCACAACAGGATACTTAGTCCCTCTGTAACCTTTTGTGGCCTCTGAAAAGTCACTCTTGAAATTGCCATTTGGAAATATATGCAATATGGTGCTGGAGGTTAAAGCTGAAAAGGGTAACTGGAAAACATTTGCCCTGCATATGTCAGCAAAGCACCTTCCAGACATGCAAAGAGCTCTTTGGAAACCTCTAGAAAAGTGATCTCTCATGCTTATGGATGATTCTGTTGCTTCCAGAACTCCACCTCATTTTCTTTGAGACTGCTCCCAACTGTTCAAAGAGAAGCATTTGGGAACTAGAGAGGAAAGGAAAGACAGGAAAATCCCTATCTGAGAGTTTCCTTCCAGTTGTGTTTTCAGAATCCAAACCTATGTTTCCTTCAATTAATTTGTAATTCCTGCCAAATAAACATCAGTGAAAGCCTATCTAAATGACTTGCTTACATCTTATAGCAACAACAAACAAAAAAATATGTGGTTTGTTTCTAGAGGGAAAAGCCCTAGAGTCTATACTGTATGTTTGCAGGATGCCTACATCACTGTAGACTTCAAAAGGGCAGAAGCTGACTCTTTGTGACAGGGATATGTGAATTGGGTAAATACCTGAGCCACTGCCCTAAGCATGCCTGTAGCACTATCATTACTTATTTTCACAAAAGGACAGTAACTGGAGCAATGGCTTTTACTCTTTTCTGAAAATCAAAGGAGTCAAAACAGCACAGTTTCAAAGGGAATTATATTTTCTAAATTGAGCTTCACCCTGTTTTATAGTGATCACAACTATTTCTAATCAATTTTTGCACTTGTGTGTGTATGTGTGTAAATAACAATATTTTCCCCTCCTCTCCTCAAGCTGTGAATAGCATGGATAGAGTATTCTGAAAATAAGCTCTGGCAGACCATCCAGAACAGTGTCGCTGGGGGCCATCAGCAAAAATATACTCCTGTCCCTGTCCTCAGGGAGCTTCCTCTTAGTATATTTTGTAAATGGAAGGAAATTTTTGATTCAGAGAAAGTACAGTAACTCTGAATCGAACCTACTGAATAAATGATGTATTCCCCCTAACTGCAATCTACTATTAGGACTTGTATAGTTGTTAATATAAATGCATGTTTCTTAGGCATGATCAAAATGGAGAACATTTGGCATTATTCCTAGACAGATGGCAGAAATGTGCTTCCCTTTCTGGCCAAAAAACCAGAAGAAGAGGAGGAAGAGTGGAAGAAGCAGAGGAGGAGGAAGCGGAGAAGAAGAAAAGGAGGAAGAAGAGGAGGAGGAAGAGGGGAAAAGGAGGAGGAGGAAGAAGAGGAAGTAGAGAGGAAGAAAAAGGGGAAGAAGAGGATGAGGAGGAGAAGAAGAGGTGGAGAAGAAGAGGGGGAGGAAGATGAATAAGAAGGGGAGGAAGAGGAGGAGGAGGAGGAGGAGAGGAGGAAGGAGAGGAGGAAGAAGAGGAAGAAGAGGAGGAGGAGAGGAGGCAGAAGAGGAGGAGGAGGAGAAAGAAGAGGAAAGGCTCTTTCCCCTGCCTGGCCGCCTCCGCCGGTGGAGGAAGCGGCAAGGCAGGGGAAATGGGCCTCGCTGAGGCGAGGCCCTTTGGCCCTGTCAGGCCGCCTCCCTCGCTGGCGGAGGAGGCGGCCAGGCAGGGGAAAAGGGCCTCGCTGAGGCGAGGCTCCTTTCCCTGCCTGGCGTCCGTCGCCGGGGGGGGGGCAGGGGAAATCCCGGGGGCAGGGGCATACCAGGGCGGGACCGTGCGGACCCGCCCCAAACCAGGAAAGTCCCATCCCCAGGTGGGATATGGCAACCCTACCTGAAAAGATCTGTCCTCTTCAGAGGGAGGCACTGTGGGTAATGAGGGCCTTGCTGTAGTAGTAAAGTGGCCAAACCACTCTCCAAAGAACTAGCTTAGTGTCAAACCCACCCTGACAGATCTTCAGAGTGGGATATCAAGTAAGCAGGCAAGTCCTATAGCAGAAGCACAGTGAGCAGGCCATTCTGGAGAGGTCACTCTCCTAATGCTGTGTTTTGAGCAATCCTCAGTGTGATGGATTTGGTGATCTGGTACTATCCTACAGGGGGAGCCCACACATTTTGATGCTTCATGCTGGAAAAAGAAATCAATTAAAAACATTGGGAAGTGTGCCTTGGTTAACAGTAGGAAAGAGGGACATCCAATCATTGCTGCAAACAGGGACATGTGTTTGAAAATTGTGGACCTCCCCTTCTTGAGCTTGATTCTGTGAAGGAAAAGGTACATTCAAAGTGAATACAGTGAGGAGGCGATATATGCTATAATCTGCACTAAGTGCTATAAAAATGTGAGGGTTTGTGTTTCCCCCCCCCCCCAGCTTTTTGTACTGGAACAACGACAACAACAAAAACTCAAAAACAACTAATGACAAAATATAGCAGAATGCTAGTCTGTATACAGTAATAACTCCTGCAACAAAAGGATTTTATAATTATTTCACAGCCACTCCCTTCATCTCTGAATTTGAGAGGCAAATTACAAGCATGGCAAATATATAGTACACAGCTGTGTGTGCCTCTCTTAACATGTTTGGCCTTGATCCAGAGTAGGATGATCATATGCAGGTGGAACAGTTTAAATTCTTTTCTGCCTTTAAAGGAGGGACATATGGAGGTAACAAAAGAAAAAAGAGAAAAAAACCTCTTGGTGACAACTGAGGGTCCTCCCCTTAACAAAAACAAAACCCAGAGGTGTGTTTTTCAATAAAAAAGAACAAAATGCAGTGTGCTTGTCCAGCTATAGATCAGGACCACACATACTTATGGTTGAGGATTTTGTTTTGTTTTGTTTTTAAGGTGGAGGGATACAGAGCTGAATACTATGTGCTTAATGTAACGTAGGCGGGTTACAGACCGCCCGTTTGGGGCAGCGTGCACCCGCCCCTTTCCCCGCTGTATCGGGGCCTCAGCTGCCAGACCGGCAGCCTCCAAGGCCCCGATCCACCGCTTTGCAGGCTGCGGGGAAGCGGCAAAAGGCCGCTTCCCCACAGCCTGGAAAGGGGTGTCCATGGGGCTTCAAGCCCCAAGGACACCCCAACGGCAGCGGGGACTCCCAGAAAGGGGCCGTTTGGCCCCTTTCTGATTTGCATCGCTGGTGCAGCCTTCACACGGCTGCACCAGCGACGCAAATCAGGAAGGAGCTCCGTTTCGGAGCTCCTTCCTGCTCCGCCGAAAGGGCGCATTAAGCGCCCTCGCATGGAGTGATGGCGTCATGTCCGCGCCGCCTCGCTTGGAGGTGGCGCATTCGTAACGCAATCAATGTCTGAACTGTGTATTATGCTCATTTGAATTTTACTAAGTTATCCAAGTCCCTACTCGCCCATTATTTATGTACATATAGATTGATAGATCCCTGGATAGAATGAAATGTTTGATAAAATCAGATCAATATTCAAATCTTTTGATTTATGTAATATAACCTACACCAAGGGACGAAACACATCTGTAGAAGTGACAAGGTAGGAACAATTTCCAAAGAAAAACTGTTTTCTTAGTAATCATCCAGAATGTCTATATAAATTATAATATATGGATACATATCAGGTAACAGAGCAGCTTTACTGCCAATCATGTTAACTGGGATAGAGCAAAAGATATTCCTAGTCAACTGTGCCAAAATCACTTTTGTGATACCACTGAATCAGCAAAATGAATAATCATCTTTACATCATCTACTCATTGATGGAAAATTCTGGCTAGAGAAAAGAAAGTACTATTCACACAGAGCACATTTAACTCAAGCTATTTCTTACCATAAGATATGGCAACAATCACCAGCTTCTGTGGATTTTAAGGTGGATTAGACACATGCATAGAAGAAGCTAAGGCTATGGATGGGAACCAGTGATAATGGACAACTCCTTCCATCTGGTTTGGAAATGAACATTCAAAGCATGTGTTTGAATACCAGCTCCATAAACAAGAACAGAAGTCCCTTCACCATCCCCATCCCAGAATAATCTGCCTAGCCACTTTGAGAAGTAGGACTGTTCAGCTTAGCAGGGAAAGTGACTAAAGAGAGAGACAAAAGAGGTGCACAACATTTTGCATAGTATGGAGAAAATGGTTAAGAAAAAGCTGTTCACCCTGTCCCATAATACTAAAAACCAAAATCATCCAATACAGCTCAATGGTGGGAGAACCAGGTTGGTTAAAAGTAGTGCTCCTTAACACAGGTTGTAGTTCAACTGCAGGATTTGCAAGATGGCTAGTAAATTTGATTGTTTTTAAAATGGGAGACAAGAAATTTCATCAGGATTGCTCTCTCCTCCATTATCAATGGGAATATGCCTGGTACAGTAGAGTCTCAGTTATCTGAGTCACTGTTATCCGACTTCCGGATTATCCGACGTCTCATGGTTCTTTGTGAGTGCGCATGTGCACTCACGAAGAACCATGAGATGTCAAATAATGCAGTGGTTTTCCTCAGCCCGAGGGAGTCCGTGGATTCCCTTTGGACTGAGGAAAACCAAGCCTCCGAGAAGAGGCCTGGGCCGAAGGGCTGCGACTCTCCTTGGCGTCGCTTGGAGTCCTTCTCTCTGAAGGGAGTCCCCGGACTCCCTTCAGAGAGAAGGAAGCTAAGCCGCGCCGAGGAGAGGCCTGGGCCGATGGCCCGCTCCCCTCCTCAGCGTGTCCTGGACTCTGACTCCCTTTGGAGAGGAGTCCAAGCCGCACCAAGGAGGGGCATGGGCCATTGGACCAGGCCCCTTCTTGGCGCGGTTTAGCTTCCTTCTGTCTCCAATCCCTTCTGTCACCAATGGCGGCGTGAGCACGCGCGCACCATCATTGAATTATCTGACATTTTCCGTTATCCTACGATCAGTCAGCCCATTTATGTCGGATAATCAGGACTCTACTGTATATCAGTTCTTTGGGAATAAGAAATGGAGAACTGAGTTCTGCCCTGTGGATGGGCTTCCAGTAGATGGCTAGTTAGTTATGGTAGGAACAGAAAAATAAACAACATAGATCTTTGGTATGATCCAGCATGGCTCTTCTTATGTAAGACACTAAACTAGAATAGTGTTTGGTTAGGCTAGTTGTGCAATTTAGTCATATTGAAGAGAGTTGTATTCGTTTACCAATAAACAGATATTATATGCAATATTTGCTCTGATAATATTGGATGTTATTGTGGCATTCATTGAGCCTTTGCTTAGAGGCATCATGAGATAAAAGTCTGAACATTTTTTTTTCATATTGAAGTATGCTGTCAAGGAGATTAATGCAACAGTGTCAAGAAAAGGGAAGATTTAAATTTTTCAACAGACAATAACAAAAGAAGCCAGAAGACCCTGAGGAAAAAGGAAGGGGAAAAACTATGATTCAGCTAAACTACTGAGACTCCACAATAGATGCAGAGACTAAGCACAATGTCAAGAGATACTAGTATGATACAGTTAGATACTTGTTAACTAATGTCAAAATCATTTGTAAAACGAGAACATCTGGTTAGACATGCCAGAGTTACAATTTTGTTCCTGTCAAAAAATTACCACTTGCCATTTGAAGGAAAACAAAATTAGGAAGTAAACCATGAAGGGAGAAATTGTCACATAAAGAAGGAATATTACCAAGGTTAAAGCAAAGTGGAGCAAAACGTGTCCACAGCTAAAAGATACAAGGCATTGAATAGCACCAACTATTCAGTCATATTCTCGGCATTTGGCTAAGGGGAAAACTAGTTTATAACTTTGTATACTGTGGAATTTCCTTGTTTGTATTAATTTGGTGTCCTATGTACTTCAGCTTGATATCTCTGTACACATACCTTAAAGATTGGTGATTTCCTGGCGTGGGTAGTTCTACCACCAACAAAGACTAAAGCTGTTCCACTGCAGTTAAGTGCTATGACAAGTTTACCCTCCTTCTGATGATAAGTTTCCCTCTATTTAGCTAGGCTGGTGCTTGGATAACAGTCTGCTTCTGGGGCCTTACTTCAAGCTTAACCAGCCTGGTAGAACCTGCCAGAACTTGCCCCCTGCTGGCATCACTTCCAAAAAATGAGGGCCACACTATGAAAAATAGCAGACAAGGGTTTTATGAAGACCCAGTACACACATAGGCTACAACTTCTAAATCCAAATTGGTATTTTCTTTTTAAAATTCATTTTTGAAAGGCAGCCGTTGTGTTACAGAATCATAGATATGGTCTAAAAGTTAACAAAGTCATAAGGGAAATCGTGGAAAAAAATATTTTTGTAATGTTTTTATTCTCTTCAGTTTAGAAGAGTTGGATGCATCTTTTTTTCCCCTAAAGAGAGAATTTGGGTGTATAGGTTTTAAATGTCTTTTCTTTTAAAACATTGCTTGAACATTCAAGTCTTTTAAGTTAATTTTAGAATGTAACGTCAAATTTAATGCACACAGTGACCCCTACTGTTAACACATACTGGATATTAAGTAAAAGCAATGTCAATCCAATCTGGTAATGGATTTGTTGTAGTATAAAGCTTATGGGCAAGTTAAATTTCTTGGTATATTCTTAAATTATAGTGAAAATACTGTCTTTCATTTTGCACAGAGCTTACCATACAACAAATCTTAGTATGTGAAATTCATACTACAGCCCTTTCAATTTAAATTGCTGAATCATTTTTATACTAATGTTGAAGACAAGCCTTTGCATAGTTGTTACACAAACTATAGATCTGCAACACTTTCAGGTTTTTAAATACTATTGCAAGATTCATATACCCATGTGAGATTATGAGAACTCATTACTAAATCTTTCTTCTCTATATTTTGTTCTCCTAATTTTTTTTTAATTGTGGAGTTAGGAAAACTAGAATTCTAGTCAAATTATTTCAGAAATTGATAGTTTTTATTTAAGCTCATTTTGTTATTATTAGTATTCTTAGCTGCCTTGGCCACCTTTCATGGAAACTATATTTTTATATAATTAGTAATAAATTGTTTATTTATTATTTATTAGTAATATTTATTATTATTTATTTAGTGTGCTATTTTTATTTATTTATTTATAATATATATATATATATATATAGATAGAGAGAGAGAGAGAGAGAGAGAGAGAGAGTATTTATTATATATTACTAGCTGATTGTTCACAAGCAAGTGAGCACAAAATGTAGACTCTCTCCTGTATCTATAATAAACTGGAATGTATTTCAATCTACAACATATAAATCATGCAGCATTATCCAGAGGAGTAGCCATGTCAGGGCACAATCCTGACAGATAAATATGGTCAAATATCAGTTTAGCCAACACAGATGAATCTGTGCTGAATCCAAACCCCACTAAGCCTATAGATGTTGTTGATTACTTACGGCTACCTTAGCCATGGCATAACATTTTTGCCAGCATTGTTCCTTGGCTGGAGATCTGGATCTGATGTAACTCAGTTCCTCCTTTAACTGACTCTTCTCACTTCCATTAGATCTTATAGGGCCCAAACAGACAGGCCAAAATAAAGCTGCTTTGGGTCACTTTGGAGGTATGCTGTTTAAATGCTGCATGCGTCCTAAGAGGCCGGAAGCCATGCCAAACAAATACTCAGACTAGAGCATATTTTTGGCGCGGCATCCGGCCTCTTAGGACGCATGCAGCATTTAAACAGTATACCTCCAAAGTGATTCGAAACAGTTTTATTTTGGCCTGTCTGTTTAGGCCCATGGTCTGGCCAAAATGACTTAAGATGAGCAGAACAAATATCCACCACATGCACAAGCTCCATTCCTGTCAATGGGGCTTGACCATATGTGCTATTTGCTTTATGCAGGGTTGGGTGGGTGGGTCCAAAGTGGGTCCCTGTGTAAAGCAAGGGCGCACTGTATTTATTATATTCCATCGAGCCAACCTTTCTGGATGAATTCTTGATGGACGAACAAGAATAAACTAAATAATAAATGGGGAACAGTATTTTTGTGATTTTGTAGCTGGTCCAAATAAAGTAATGAACAAACTTGCACATTTTCTAGAGTTCTTCTGTGGGCAGCTTAGAGGATGAACAAAAAACAAAAAACAAGAGAAGTGTATCATAAACTGCAATAAAAAGTTGCATGCTCAGTGTTGTTTACAGCAGTTGTGTAGGGTTTTAGAAAAGAGTCTTTTAGCTGGATCTAAAGATGTTACAGATTGAATTTGGGATGTATGATGTATGAGCATCAAAAGGAGCTCTCCTGTATCTGAGGAACTCATGTACACATAGTATCATCTTCAAGAGCAGAGGAGAAAGATGTTATGTGTAAATTTACAGCGCTATATAAATAAAGCTTATTAATTATAATAATAATAATAACAACAACAACTGAACTATCCCCCCAACTTTCATAATACTTCTGCAGGTTGAGTATCTGTTATCCAAAATGCTTGTGTTCTGGATTTCAGATTTTTTTCAGATTTTGGAATATTTGTATATACTAAACACAAAATTAATTTATGTTTCATATACACTTTATACACATAGCCTGAAGGTAATATTATACAACATTTTTAAAATAATTTTCTGCATGAAACAAAGTTTGTGTACACTGAAACATCAGAAAGCGAAGGTGTCTCTATCTCAGCCACACATTTCAGATTTTGAAGCATTTCAGATTTTTGGATAAGGGATATTCAGCCTGTATATAGGTCCAATGATTCCCATCTAAGTTTTAAACATGTTTTAAATGATGGTTGAAAACTCCATCCTTCTGACCTAAAGATACACATTAGCCCCTCCATGTTCCCCCACCCTCTGTTTATAGAGAAAGGATTGACAAGGACTCAGACTAGCTACAGGGACGCTCCAAGTTACTTTGCTGTGAGATATCCCCTAAGGAAAAGTCAAAGAAATGGTCTTTGTCTGAACACTTCTTGCATGAATTCCATGGAGGTACAATGATGAATATTAATAGAATCTTTTTGAAGAAAAAAATTCCTTACCATTTAAACATTAATGTGTTTGTATACCACACTAATATATATCAACAGCAATCTTTCCCCCAAGAATACATCCATACTGTATATCTCTTCAGAAATGTTTGTTAATCACTGGTAGCCCAAACTAACATGAGTCTGTGGCAGTTTCTAGCTGCAGAATTTTCAACGGTTCTCGGATGAAACCACTAGCATTAACACCTTTATGGTAATCGATTAGTGTCAGTAGACATCTAGAGAGCTATGCTGCAGGCCCTAATATCACAGAAATAATCAATTAAGGGAGTCAGTTAAAAAAATGATGTAAAGATCAGAGTTGTCAGCAGTAAAATAATCTCATCTAGTGGTGTCAAAGGCAGAATAAAATATGCCACTTATTTCATAATGCAGCTGAATTAGTTCTCTAAGACATCTAAACACTGATTTTCTCAAACAATTTCCTAATGTTCTCTTTCCCAACTATCAAATCATTGATTTTATGTTCTCTTAGGAATTCAACATGTTAGAAAGAACTGTTTTACGCAGTGAAGTCAGAAGATGAATAAAATCACAATGGTGCACTACCCCTGTTGCTCTGATTAGAAGAGCTCAGATACTAAATGGTAGGTGGTTCAGTACAAGATGGTAGGAGTTGTGGTTTTAACTTTGTTAATAAAATTAACAGTGCAATCCTCACATGTGTACCCAGAGTAAGCTACACTGAGTTCAATAGGACATACTTCTTGATAATTGTGCTTCACAAGCAAGCATCAACAGAAAAAGAAGTACAAAACAATCAACTTCAGCTGACTATGTAATGGTTCTATTCTTTGGAAAGTGTATGCAGTTTCAGATTCACATCCCTATTTTAACAGAAGTTGACAAAACTAATCATAAGAAAAGAAAGCTTGTACTTCTGAAATAGGAATAATGATTAAGCAAGGCTTGAAATTTCCTTAGAAGATTTCTCATAGCTGTCAATGCAAGCTCTTAGCAAAACCACATAAGACAACCTCCTCATTTTCTCTGAAATCTTTTTATGTGAATATCACCAGTATAAGGTTGTCTTCCATGATACACACTGAAGAAAGAGGTATGAAGCAACACAGCTTGAAGTGCATTCTTTACCCACACAAGCAAACCATCAGAATCTATTAAAATTACCTTAAACTGATAGCACCAGAGACATGACAAATCACAGGCCAAGAGTCAGATACCAAGGAATGTGTATCAGGGCTTTGGGGCCAAGCCGATTTGCAAGCAAATGATATTGTGTAGAGCTGGCATGCTCAGTGCATGACAAACTGATGCAATTTCAGCACTGTCGGAGAAGCTGTGCGAGATTTCTCAGATGCTGGCCATGCTTAGCTTAGAGAATTGTGCAGAGTTCCCAGATTTGAATCACTTGGGGCCTGAAAGGGCGTCACTTGACAAGTCACAAATAATTACACTACACTCTTTCCATTGTACTCTATTATTTTGCCCCGCTTATCTCTAGACTCTGAACACTTGTGAACAAGCAAGGTCGCCTCTTATTTTGACCACAACACAACACAACATTGTTCTTTTCTGATATGATAAATAAAACAAGGGCCAAGGAACTAACCATTTTTATCAAATTTATTTTCTACTTTTGTAAGCAAAAGCAACTTTCCTTGTTGAGCTTTTTAGAAGAGCTGAAGTTCCTCGAAACAGGTTCATGAGCTCGTCACTTAAGAGGGTTATGTAGTTATCTACTTAACTGTAAAAAATGAGATTTTGGAAACAGAGCACTGAGTTCATAGCCCCAAACAGATAAAGTTATCTATGTATTATTTTAGAAAAGCTCCTCTCCCCCTTTCAAGTGAGTGAGTTTTGACAATTTAGCCTACAAGCAGTAGAAAATAAGGTGAAACTACCTTTTTTGCCAATCTCTTTCAAAGAAAGAAGTCCTCAGTTCGTTCACCAATGTAAAATCTGCATTTCTTGTAACTGATAAGAAAGTGGTGTTTCTGTAAGTGCGTATGTGTAATATACAGTATACAACTGACTGCTCAAAAAGTCAGAGAAGAAAAAAGAACAATTTGTTTTATTATTCTCCCATCTTTTGCACTTTCTCCAAAGCAGACTACAGAAGGAAAATGCAAATATACAAATGATGGCAAAACTCAAGTCATTTCAAATTTGTCATACTTCATGGCAGATAGCAAAATTAAAATTAAAATTAAAATTCCAGCTCAGATTGAGTGAAGAACTGCCAGCATTTCTTTCATATTCTTTCTGAGAAAATCACTCTAATTAAATTGGTTTGTTTGCATTATCCTTTCCTTGTTGGTCTTTGAATTGTATGCTACAGAACACAAGTAGGCAACACATTTCCCCATACCACATGTGTCACCTTCATTTCTCTGTGGCCCCTATCACCCCTATTTCTCATTCTGACAAAAGAATTGTGCCACCAAAATTTGTTTCTGCCACACAAAACCCCCAATCTCCTTTGTTCCTGTGTTGCCAGGCCATAGGGCTCTATGGTTCAACAGTAACTCTCACATCCTCCTGAACCACAGAGGTGCTGCAATTGCCACCAAATTACTATAGTTGGCCCTCAGTACCCACAGATTTTTATATAAAGCTCACTACTTCCCTATGCCATTGTATTTAATGGGACATGAGCATCAGTAGCCACGGATTTTTTTATCCATGAATTCAAGCATCCATGGCTTCCAAATATTCATTCTCTCATATATATATCAATATCAATTCCAAAAGCAAACCTTGTTTTTGCCATTTTATATAAAGGACACTATTTCACTATGCCACTGTATTTAATGGGACTTGAACAACCACAGATTTTGGTATCCACAGGGTACCAAAGCCAAGGGCTCACTGTTGAAAGCACATAAATCAATATAGTATTTCTTAACAAATCTTATCCAAATTACCTCTGTCCCTATCATGTATTGTTTCCTGGTAACAGGTAATTTCTATACATGTCAAATTTATTATTTATTTCTATATATACTAAATTTATTTAATATTTGTTCTCCATGAGAAAGATCATCCCTTTAAACCAAAATCATTATTTTAAAAGACTAGTTTATATTACTAAATACAGGCTTTTAGTCAAATAAAGTCAAATGATGCTAATACTAGAGATTAATATATAAGAATACACACATTTATAGAAGACTTGGCTCTCTTTAAAAACCCATGCACAGACATCATGATTAGAGCATTATTTCTACCCACTTACTGTGTATGAATTGTACTGATTTACACATAGTAGGCACTTGAGTGTATGTAGAACAAGCAATAGTGTATTATCTCCACTGCATCTATTTAAAAAGAAGAAAAGCTTAATTTTAAGACAAGGGTCCAAAGATTTGTAGGACTTTGGACTTCTACTGCTTACATAGTAGCTTCCATGACAAATCAATTCCAAAAGCATAGAGTTTCAAAAGCAGTTTGTCAAAATAGCCTGGAAATCTTTGCCTCCAAATTAAATAGAATAATGTTTTGTTTCTCTCCCTTAGAAGTAACATTGACAAGCTGAAAAAACACTTATGAACCAGTCTAATCAATTTCACAGCAATATGTCTTTACAAAATAATATGTAAGTAGCTCCAATTAGGAATGAGAAAGAAGGCCTTTTTTGCTCTAAAGCAAGTCCTCATTTTCAGCTTGTTACAACTCTGTCCTATTCTATTCAGACTTTACTTAGAATATTGTGTCTAGTTCTGGACACAACAGCCCAAGAAGGATGTTGACATGTCCAGAGGAAGGGGAAAATGGTGAATGGTATAGAAACCATGCTTCCCCACTGCCATTCCCTTCTCCTTTTATGTTATGTCTTTTTAGGTTGTATGCCTGAGGGCAGGGAACTGTCTAATTAACAATTTTTAAGCTACTCAATATAAATATTCTGACTGACTGAATGAATGAATGAATGCTCTATGAGGAGAGGCTTAGGGATCTGGGTATATTTAGCCTGGGGAAGAGAAAGTTAAGAGGTGACATGATAGCCATGTTTAAATATTTGAAAGGATGGCATACGGAAGAAGGAACAAGTTTCTTGCCCCTAAATTATCTTGCCAGTAACACATCAATCATTATACAAACAAATATTGGTCATTAAGCAACAGAAAAAGAAAACACATCATAACCATATAACAAATATGGATGCTGAAGTTCTAAACTGGTAAATCATGGGACCCTATAATGCTGTTTATAGTTCAATGTGTACAAAATCTTTCCATTGGCTGAAGTGATGACATGGCAGTTTCAAATTTTGATGATTAACATAGTAAGAGGAAACCATTTCTCAATGGAAGATTTTTGTTCTATGTGACTTTTTGTCATGGCCAGTCATGAGGAGGATGAGGAGGACTTGGCCCCTCAGGTGCAGGGGGAACCTGCACCTGAGAGTTGGCTCAGCCAGGTCCTAGCTCTGTTGTATCACATCCAGTGGACCCTGTGCCTCAGCAGCCCAGCCTTTCCCTAGCAGAGGGAAGACATAGAGGGGCAAGATACTGAGGTACCTACCTTCAGCCAAAGAAGGACTGAAAGGGCGTTCCTTCAGCGTTCCTGAAGGTTAGCTGAGAAATGCTCATTAATCACTCATCAGCTGCAATAAGGAGCTGGTCTAATATAAACACCTGGCAGACACCAAGCCTCTTCGTCAGAGTCTATCTGCATTCCTTTGGTGAAAGCTGCTCTCTCTGACTCCCTTGGACTTTATTGCTGGACTCCTTGCTTCCTAGACTTCGGATAGACCTAGACTGCTTGACCTTGGACCGGATTCATTGACCTATTTTCTAGCACTCTTGACCCTGGACTGGACTTGTGGAACTGCCCTCTGGAACCCTGGCCTGGCCTGTGGTTTTGCTCCATCAGACACTGGACTAGTATTTTTATTTTGGAACTGTTTCTTTGCTGCTATAAAGCCTTGCTTTTGTTTACCTTTGTCTGGCACACTCTTATCAGCTTTCCATTGGCAGCTTTCCTAGACACTTTTTATTAGTCTCAATCAAGTCGATAATTTCCCTACCAACTATAGATCCAATTCTCCATAGAAAGGTCTCCTATGCTCCAATTATTAGCAATTTCTAACCTGGTAGCTGCTATAAATTAGGAACCGGTATAGAATTCTATACCATTACAGCAGTTATGTTAGTAAAACAAGTTTTATCTTCCACAGGCATAAGATGTTGATTGTCCCACTTTTTGGTTCTTCCTTCATCTTTAAGACCCAAGTCATTCTATCAGCCTTCCCTCTAGTCTGTACAGTGCTCCATCTGGTCAGGTTACCTGGAATCAGTTTCATTTGTTCCAGTCCGAAGGCAGACAAGAGTCTTGAATTAGTCCATCCCGCTACATGTAAGCTTGAAGCTTGCCCATCATGGCCATTAAAATTTAGCAAGAGAGGATTGAATAGGTGAGTCCAGAGCAGGGGTAGGCAACCTTTTTGAGCCGGGGGCCAAATGTAGGACAAAATTTTCAAATGGAAGACTCTTTTTTTTAAAAAAAATGGAGGGCACGCGAAAAAATTTGCTGATTTTTTTAAAAAATGTTAATATAAATGCATGTTTCTGAGGCTTCTATAGACAATTGCCCCCCAAAGGCCCCGGTGGCAATCGGCGGCAGGACCAGGCTGGGGCCGGTCCCAAGGCCTTGCCGGGCCGCATCCGGCCCGCGGGCTGCCTACCCCTGGTCCAGAGAATGTGGTAAATGCCTCATTAGATCAAGGGGCAGTAATTAGTGCCTTGAAAGAGGTAGTGGAATGCTTTGTCCTGAAGAAAACCTCCCTGGACCTAGAGGTATGTGAGAACTATTACTCTGTTACTAATATCCCCTATTTAGGCAAGGTGGTTAGTAAAAGACTGTTTTCTAGAGGGAAATACCATCTTGAAAACTGTGTCTATTCCAAATGGTAAAAGAGAGGTAAGAAGCAAGTAGTCTGAGAGGCAACCAACAACATGCCTTCCAGAAACAATGTTCACACTGTCTAAGAAATGACTGTGACATAAACTCAATTTGCATCACACAAAAAGCTGCACTTGCAACTATAAAAACTGCTTAAATGTTCAGTTCTATCCTGCATTATATCCTGACCCCCCTCCCCATTTGTTCTTTAAAGGAGAAGCGGAAGATATAAATAAAATTTATTATTATTATTATTATTATTATTATTAAGGGCACATGTATTAAGGCCAAATGTGTGTTTAATTGATGAAATAACATATGTACTCCATGTCCCTGTTGATTGAGGGGGGAATGGAAAGGAAAACTTGACACTGAGAAATTGGGTCATTTTGAATTATCTTTTCTTTTAATCCTCCAAACAAAATACTGTATAGTCAAGGCTCAAGGCAAGGTACAGCATGTTAAAATAAAAAACAAAACAAAATTAAAAACACAATTTCATTTTTTTAAAATAAATCAATTGCATACAGGCATCCCCTCATTGTTCTCATAGGGGCCTCACCACTACCTGGACATCTTAAAGACTAGGTTCTCATTTTGACAATTTCCAATTTCCAACAGTGTTCTGGTCCCAAACCTGTCAAATAAGCGGGTGACATCTGTACTTATGCTCTCCAATTCCTTCTAGGCATTTCAAAGAGTATCGTCTCATACAGCCATTCCTATTAGTCTGAGCAGGAAGAGCTCCTGCCAAGTGATTACTTTGATATGCCAAAACCTGCACAGAAGCAATGGCAGTTAGGGTCATAAGCACTTTAGTAGCAAATGTCCTTTGAAAGGGCAACAGACATACAGTTGGCCCTTCTTATACACAGGTTCAACATTACATGGTTTGAAAATGTTAAAAAAGTGTAAATTTCAAATATCAAACCTTGATTTTCCATTTTTTATAAGGGACATCATTTTGCTATGTCATTATATTTAATGGGACTTGAGCATAGATGGATTTTGTTATACATGGGGGATCCTGGAACCAAACTCCAGCGTATAACAAGGGTCCACTGTATTTAAAAGTGAAGGATGAATGGTTATAGAGAACACACAACTCTGTTGTTACATAGGTCTGTTTTCAGATAAACTGGGATAAGCTGAATGACAGTCTTCCAAAAAAAGCATGCTTGGTCCCCGAGGTCTTGCCAGGAAAGCCCCAAAGGGCTTTTATAGCAACCATTCTCAAGCTATCTAGGTGAGCCTTAACTACCCTGCTCCATGCTCCTGCTTCTGGTATCACTTAAAGACTTTTTTAAAAAAGTCATGTTTTATGTTAAGGAAGAGACTCATTAACTGCCTTTCTACTCATTACACATTCAGTGCTATACTGTCTTTAATTTTGTGTTTTTTAAATTGTGTTTTTTAATTTAACATAATTCTGTTTTCATCTTAGAGCTTGATTTTTGTTTTAATTTATCGTTTGCAATGGGACTCACTTCTAAGTCTGGATCCAGCCCACTGACTGTCTCAGTCCAAGACTTTAAGGGCAAGTTGTCAATTCAATGAGTTAGCAAATGTTAGTAGATAATAATAACTAAAAAAGTTTAAATTCACAAAGAATTATCCTCCATCTTATATTCTACCGTAGCAGCGTCACACTGGTACTTTTTAATAGCATAGTCCTACACAGTATTGAACTGATGGAGCAATTTAAAGGAATTATGGTAAAATAGCCTTAGAATAACCTCAAGGATACTATCTATGCATTTATGTCTGCTCTGCTATCTATCTTAATATACTATGTCCTAAATGGTATAGTCAAACACAAGAAACTGTAGCCCAATAGCACTGCACTGATATTTAAAGAAATATTATTGTCAAATTGGCTGGATCTAGGCAACTTCTCACTTGCTAAATACAGGAAACAGAAACAATGAAAGATTAGCACTGTGACGTTTTCTCCCCCACCAGGAAAGTCAGAATGTTCCTTTAGATGCTGTGAAACTATGTTAACTCATAGAAAGAATAACTCTTTATTTTTGTTGTATAATGAAAAACACCATTTGACAGGTTATCCTAATTCTGCAACCACAAAAACAATTTAGAAATAACATTAAAACAGTTAATTAAGAATACTGTAACCATGTCAGTCAAGTAAACCCTTTGTTCCTCAGTCCACCTAAAACTTTACCACCTTGACCTGTAACATACCAATCCAATGTTTGTTTGGGGTTTTTTTGCTCAATAAAAATAAAAAATGCACTACTGTATTCATCTGGTTTCTAAGTATCTGAATCAAGATTAGAAATCTAACTAGTCCTTGCTATTCTGTTATTGACAAAGGAAACACATTTAAATGATAACAAGTGCTCATGGGTGTCATTCTGAAGTTAAATTGTTCCCCAAGGACATGTTCACAAAACGTCTACATTTAAAGGTCATTCACTGCCAAATTATGAACAACTGTTGCATTTATAAACAGAGGTTCGATAGTTCTGAGATCCAGACATCAATTTAAAGTGGCAACAAAAAGTTTAACTGTTGACTGGTATTAACTGAGGAAAACATCCCCATGAACCATCTCACCACTGTCAACGTAATTTGCTTAAAAGGCAGTCCTACTGTCAAATGGGACGACAGCTCAACCATTTGTCCAAACCAGGGTTGGAAGATCTTGCGACTTGAGATGACGTTGGATTGCAACTTCCATCAACCCTAGTCAACATGACCGATCATGAGAAATTATGGGAGCTGCAGTCCAAAACTAACTGAAGAGCTACAGTTGGCCTAGCCATAAACAATCATGTTGCTCATTTCCAAAGATCTTGAAAAGAATGTTACATCTCAAATGCTATGTTACAATCAGGAACACATGCACTGCTGTGTTGAAAATCTGGTTCATATAGGGAAGGCAAGACATGAGAAGCTGAAAAATCAGTGAAAACAGACGCTGAGATTAAATTTGCATCCTCATTGACATTTCTGTGTGCAAGGAATACATAAAGAAATATATTTTTAAATATATATATTTTTGCTACTGTATTAAAAGCAAAACCCCTCTGAAGAAATCTTCCCAAGAAAACCCTGCGCTAGGTTTGCCTTAGGATCATCATAACTTGGAAATGATTTGAAGGCACGTAACAACCAATTACTGTGCTGTAGACTTTCCTTGCAAAGCTATTCCCTCCTTAGAGAACCAGTCCTCAGCCACAGCCATGGTTCCACTTTCTAGCTCAAGTTCTGTTTCAGGCCTGGTAATTCTGTGTTTGGACACCACAAGGAGGCTCAGATGACTGGAAGCTTCTCCTTAAAAGATGACTCCCACACTACAGAGCACTCAAGGTCAAAGGGAAGCATCTGAATCTATCAGTATCCCTACCATGCTTCTCACAGTCAGAAAAGCTACAGTTTAGACTCAGTAAAAATCAAGTCTGGGTATTAGGTTACACATGCTGTGAAGAACTAAGAAATGCATAACAACAAATAATGACTGTTTCTGTATAGCTGTGTAAACTTGCACTTAAGACAACTCAGTTGTGTTGAGCGTCAGCAGTTATTTGGAGCTCAATCATCTCATCGTGGATGGAATATGTCTATCCCGGCTTTACAAGGGGCAGGTGTGTCATATTTGTTACTTCCTCTGCTATTGCATAGAAAACAAAGTAGAACATCGGGATAAGATCACAACTGAACCAGAATGGATGTTGGCGTTCAAGGCATTTTGGCCTTCAAGACATTTTGGACCAATTCCCAATAGCTATGCTAGGGCAGCTAAGATTTATAGGATTGATATAATGTTGTGATTTTATTTTATATATTTTTAACAGAACTGCAATTTTAAATTTATTGATGTAATCCCACCTCGATCGCAGAGAGAGGCAGAAAATATAAAAACTATTATTATCATTATTATTATTATTATTATTATTATTGTCCAAAATACCTGGAGGCCAAGCGGATCTTTAGCTTGTTTCATTCTTGCTCAAGGCGGTAACCAACTTTGCTTTATAACTAACTTGTTTTCCAGAGAGCTACATTATTATTCCATTTTAGTTGAGGATTAGATTAAAATAATTGTTTCATTGTTGTTATGTGGCATCAAACTGATTTACTCCAACTGTATCATTGGGTTTTCTTGCCAAGATTTATTCAGAGGTTTGCCATTGTCTTCCTGTAAGGCTGAGAGAGAGTGACTTGCCTAAGGTCACCCAGTGGGTTTCCATGGCTAAGTAAGAATTCAAATTCCCATCTGTTGGGATCTTAGGAGTTTATCAGACAAGGGAAATTGGAAGTATAATCCAATGGCAATCTGAACGCAATCATGAGGTTTCACATTATTGCGTGATAGAGTACCACATGTAATTTCGGGCAATGAGAAGTCAGTTTGAATGTAATTCAAATTCATGTAAATTTGCTGAACTAGCAAATTCATGTGAATGTGTTTTGGCCCCACTTTCTTTTCATTGAAAATTAAGAGAAATTCCTCCCGTGTGATAAACCCCACAGTCTAACACTCACACAATAACAGTGTGCTGGTGTTATTAGCTGCTTGTCAGAAGGTAGCCCCACAGTTTAGCCAGACAATTCTCCCTACGCTTGAAAGCTGAGTATGTGACACACAGTTGCCATTTGCTTTTGTAGAAGTTCCCTGAGCAGAACCAGCCAACAGACCACTTTGGAAAGTTGAGAATTTGTCAATATAATAACAGAATTCCAACCACTTAGGTACATTTTAAAAAGTAACAAAAGCTATGGTTTTTTTGGTGGGTTTTTTGGGCTATGTGGCCATGTTCTAGAAGAGTTTGTTCCTGATGTTTCACCAGAATCTGTGGCCGGCATCTTTTGCAGAAGACTTTTTTCCCCTTGGCTTTTCCCCCCACAGATGCCCAGAGGCCATCACCCCTGAAGCAATTGGCAACCTTATCAGACTCAGAAACAAGAGCCAACTCATACCATGCAAAGGGTGACCTGGACCTGGCACCAGAGCACATAGAGCAATGGCAGGCATATAACCCAGCTTGGCCATGGAAGCCCACTGGGTGAGTCACACGCTCTCAGCCTCAGGGGGAGGCCATGGCAAATCCCCTCCAATTAAACCTTGCTAAGAAATGCCATGATAGGTTTGTCTCAGGGTCACCATAAGTTGGAAATGATCAGCCAGTGCAAAGTAGTGGTTTGAGTCTTGGACTAGGACTTGGGAGAATAGTGTTCGAATCCTTGCTTGGCCATGTAAACCCACTGGTTGACCTTGGGCAAGTCACACTCTCTCAGCCTCAGGGGAAAGCCATGGCAAATCCCATCCGATGAAAACTTGCCAAGAAACCTCATGACCCTCATGTTAGGGTCACCATAAGTTGGAAATGACCAGCCAGCATAGTTTGAGTGTGGGACTAGGACTTGGGAGAGCCGGGTTTGAATCCTTGCTCGGCCATGTCGACCCACTGGATGACCTCAGGCAAGTCGCACTCTCTCAGCCTCAGAAGATGCCAATGGCTACCTGTTTCTGAAGAAATCTCGCCCAGAAAACCCCATGGAAAGTTCTCTTTAGGGCCACCATGAGTCAGAAAGCACACAACAGCAACAAAGAACAGCAAATGTAGTAGTCGTGCTAGGCACTACTGCTGGACTGGAGGCTGGGTGATAGAGGTAAGGCCTGGGAGCTCAGTCCTCTCCAGTCCTCCTCAGCCTCCTTCCCTGGCCACAGCCTCCTCCATCCCAATCAAACCCAAAGGCAGGGCTCAGGAGGAGGCCTCTCTCTGCAGCCCCTTCTGGGTGCCCCGTCCTCCTGCTGTGGGCAGCAAGGGGGCCCTGGAGGCGGCCGAGGCTGCCCTGCTTCTTCCCTCCCTGACTCACCGTGTAGCCCCTCTCCAGCTCGCTCTCCTCGTAGCGGAAGGAGGGGATGAAGACCTCCATGGCCCCCAGGCAGAGGCAGAGGAAGGGGGACCCCAGAGGCTGGCCCACTCCGGCGGAAGGAGCCCTCGGCCCCTGCCAATCCCCGGACTAGCCCAGGGCACCCCCTCCCTCCCTCTCGGTGGGAACACCCAGCTGGCTGCCTTCCCTGCCTGCCTCCTTCCTTCCACGTGATTCTCGGTGCAAGAGAGGCTGGGAAAAGGCGAGGAGGGGGCAGGCAGGCGGCCCTGGCCTGCCCCCCCCAAGGCACCCCCCTCCGAAAAGGAGGGCCCCCAGAATGGGGAAAGGCCTGGAAGCCATAGCAGGAAAGGCGTAAGGAGCTGGGGAAGAGAGGGCTAAGGGGGGATAGGATAGCCCTCTTTCAGTACTTGGAGGGATGGCATAGTGAGGAGGGAGGGAGCGAGCTTGTTTTCTGCTGCTCCAGAGAAAAGGACATGGAGCAATGGATGCAAGCTCCAGGAAAAGAGATCCCAGCTCGGTTTCCTGGCAGTAAGGGCTGTTGGATAGGGGAACACACTCCTTCCTTGGAAAGTGGTGGAGTCTCCTCCCTTGGAGGTCTTTAAACAGAAGCTGGATGGCCATCGCAGGGGGTGCTTTGATTGGGATTTCCTGCATGGCAGAATGGGGTCAGACTGGATGGTCCTTGGGGTCTCTTCCAACTCTTGGACGCTCCCCCTTTGCTGGAGGCAGCCAAAGCACCCCCATGCCCTTGCTGAGAGAGGCCCTCTCTCTGCTCTCCCTGCAAGGGGACAAAGCCAAAGGGACTGAGGGCCCACAAGGAAAACAGGGAGGGCAGGACCAAAATGGAAGCTTTAAAAAATGCAAAAAATATTCATATAAATAAATATGAGTCTTGTGCCTCTTAGTCCCACTCAGAGTGGAGGGCCTTTTGGTATTCCTCTTGAAGAGAGGCTGAAATGGAGGACGCTCCTGCCTGGTCTCCCTGCAGATGTTCTCATTGCTGAGGAGGACAAGGCCCTGCAAAAGGAAGGGCATTCCAGAAAAACAGAGGGCACTGCAAAATAAAAAAGCTCAAAACACACTCACCGGAATGTAAAGTCATGCTCAATATGGAAGACCTTTTGGGTTTCCTCCTGAATCTGAAGAACTGAAATGTAGGGCACATCTTGGAGGAGGAGGACATGTCTGGTCACCCTGCACATGTCTTCACCACACAAGATGTCAAGGCACTGCAAAATGGGGGGCATTCAAGAAAATATGTAGGACATGACCAAATAAAAGCTGAAAACACTCATAGGAATGTAAATCCATGCTTCTTAGATCTGCTCAAAGACCTTTGGGGATTCCTCCTGGACAGAAGATAGGAATGGAGGACAGGTCCCAGACAGAGTTGAAGACCATCCTGTTCAGAGAAGCATTCCCAGACATTGCGTGATTGTCACTTGCTATCTGATGTCCTTTTTGTTGCCTGTTTTATTGAACCATTTCCTGTATTGCTATGTATTTTATATGTATTATCCTATCATTTCTTAGATTGTACGCCAAAGGCAGGTTTACTCTTTTATATTTATTGTTTTTATGTACAGTGCTGTGCAAATCTACAGCACTATATAAATAAATAAATAAATAATAATAATAATAATAGGAATGGAGGACAGGTCCTGGAAAAGGAGAAGACACTCTGGTCACCCTGCATATACAGCTCCTTGCAGCACCAAAGGGAACCAAAGATATATGTGTTATTAACAGTCATACAGAATCATACAGGCCATCGCATTCCCCATTACCATGTTTGGATGTGAGAGCTGGATAGTCAAGAAAGATGATAGGAGGAAAATCCATTCATTTGAGATGTGGTCCTGGAGAAGAGTATTGAGGATCCCATAGACAGCCGAAAGGACAAGCAAATGGATCCTAGAGCAGATCAAGCTGGAAACCTCCCTGGAGGCCAGGATGACCAAACAGGCTGTCGTACTTTGGACACATCATTAGAAGGAAAGACTCATTGCAAGCGACAATAATGCTGGGAAAGGTGAAGGGATATAGGAAGAGAGGAAGGCCACATGCCAGATAGATAGATTCTATTAAGGAGGTCACAGGTTTTATGGGCTTGCAGGAATTAAGCAGAGCAGTGGAGGACAGGGGGTCTTGATGTCTCATCTATAGGGTTGTCGTGGGTTGTGAGTTCAGGGCAGTTAACAACAAAACAGTCATTGTGTAAACAAAAGAGTTCCACTTGTGCAGCCCTTGCAGAAGGAGGCTGGCCAGTCCACAAAAGATCAGGCCAAAAGCAGCTGTCGTTGCTGCTACAGATTAAAGTGGTTATCCTCATGTGTGATTTTATGATTTTTGAGATTTTCTTTTAAGTAAGAAGACATTGTCCAAACCACTTAAAATGGGCGGGCCTTGCATCTGCTGAGGGGAATGCTGGGAGTTGCAGTCCAATAACATCTGGTGGCCTGGATGGCTGTCACCCAGCCTGAAAATGTCACAAAATAGGCTCATTCAGTAAATAAAAAAAAAATAGCAAGGAGGGAAAACCAGGAAGAATGTGATGAAGATTTAAAAGCTGGACAAACCCAGCTGGTTTGCCAGTGCTCTTAGGTTATACTTTCCATTACCAATGTTAGCATTTATAAAGTACCGCTAGAATAGCACTCTGTGAAGCCTTTGGTGTGTTGCCGTGTGCCTTCCAGTCATCTCCAACTTATGGCACCTCAAAGGTGAACCTGCCATGGGGTTTGCTTAGCAAGATTTCTTCAGGGGAGGGTTGCCATTGCCTTCCCCTGAGGCTAAGAGCATGCAACGTGTCCAAAGTCACCCAATGGGTTTCATAGCTGAGCAGGGAATCAAACCCTGGCCTCCAACACTCAAGCCACTATGCCACGTTAGCTACAATTTATTAATTTCACCAGGAGCCATGTGTTTCCCTACAGCTTATTATGTTTGTCTCAGTATGGAAATTATTACCGAACAGTCCAGATGAAGCACAAACGTGTCTGTGTACAGACACTTTTTTGGGGAGGAGCTGTACCTTTAAAAGTTCAAACATCTGTTACTTTGGATTCCAGTAACCTTCAGTGCTGGACTTCTGGAAATGGATAACTCTTCTTGCCAACTGTCCGGAGTGTGCAAAAGGTCAGAGTGGATAGGTTTTACAATTCCTTTGAATTTGTTTCACTGGATATACCACACAGGAAAAAGTAGTAATAGAATCCACAGCAGAAATAATGAAAAACAACAACACATGATGTAAACCAGCACAAAAACAAACTGCAAAGGGCTCTGACAGACAAAT
Organism: Sceloporus undulatus; assembly: GCF_019175285.1. Taxonomy (NCBI): domain Eukaryota; kingdom Metazoa; phylum Chordata; class Lepidosauria; order Squamata; family Phrynosomatidae; genus Sceloporus; species Sceloporus undulatus. The sequence goes on from NC_056523.1 coordinate 263,038,978, forward strand.
TTTAGACAATGCAGTCAAAAAACAGGAGTGGAAGGAAATCCAAGGGAAAATATTAGATCTCTTTTGCTCTCCAAGACTTTATTACAATGGAAATTTGCCCATTTGCTTTCCAGAAATTGATGGAACATGGATCCATATTCATAACTAAGAATTAAAACTCTTAATTAGGGAGTGTGAAGTAAAAATGTAAAATAATCCAAACCAAGAGCTGCAAAATAAGTGAATTTTGCTTTTAAGAAAAAACACTATGAATGGAATCCTTTTATCTCAAGCCCTAAAAAAACCCCTAAAAGACTGTTTGATATCTTGCATTATCAGATGTAACTAGGATGACAGAGCCTTCTCAACCCACCTTTTCAGTGTGATAGCATCCCAACAGAAGGATTTCTGAGGCAGTGTTGATCGGAGCACTTGGAAAAGATATCTAGTTGCAGAAACATGTCAAAAACTCTTGAGTCCTGTCACAACTGCTTGTCTCAAGGTACCTTGTGATTGGAAAAGCAGTGTGGACGTCATTTTCTGGTGCCTCAACCTGCAGTTGTTTGGCAAGCCTTTGGTTGGGGCACTGCCATGCTGAAAACAGTGGGTATTAGGATTTTAGTCAGTCATAATGACTATAAATGTGAATCCCCAGCAGTTGTAAATCAATCTCAAGTTTACAATATTGTAACTACTGAACAGGATGCCAGCCATGATTTCACAGTTACTGGATAGTACTATCAGATTTGTTCCTAGATAAGTCTTGTAGGAAGTGCTGTGTGATCTTGTGTTAATAATTAACTACCCATATCCTAATTTATAGCTATGTGGAATAGAAGAGATATGCAAGATCTTTTCAGAACAGAGGATTTCAGAATAGAGATAAGATACAAATTTTAACATGTGATTGTATCATTGCTTTTCCTTGCTTCCAGGTACAGTTGGCCCTTGGAACTTGTGGGGGATCTGTTCTGGACCCCCCGTGAGTTCCAAAACTCATGGATATTCAAGCCCCAGAGGCGTGCCCCATTGAAGTTAATGGCGGTTGTCTCCTGCGGATTTTCAAGTCCATGGACTTGGAGGGATGAATGTAGTAGGCTACTCAAAGAGCCGGTGTAGTGGTTTGAATGTTTGAATATGACTCAGAACAGGGTTTGAATCTTCACTCAGACATGAAAATCCACTGGGTGTTCTTTAGGCAATTCACACTTTACCAGAGGGAGGCAAAGGCACTCTCCTACAAATAAATCTTGCCAAGAAAACTCTATGATAGGTTCTCCTTAGGGTCACCCATAAGTCATAAACAACTTGAGGCACTCAACAAATAAGGCTACTCCTCCAGAATTCAAAATATGTCAACAGGTATTGATTTGCAGGTTATTTTGGAGTCAAATATCTGCAGAGTTTTGCTGCTTAAAACAGCCCCAATTCACGGCTGCAGTCCACCCTTGTTCTCATAGAGGCTTTCACTCCGATCCCCCCGGTTCTGAACCAGTTAATCCTCTTTCCATGAGAACCCCACTGGGCCTGTCCAGATCCCCTTTATCGGGGGAGAATCTTTTAATAATAATAATAATAATAATAATAATAATAATAATAATAAAATTTATTTATATCCTGCCCCTTTGAGGTCAATCGGGCCAGCTAACAGCAATAAAATACAATACATTGTACATCAAAATTCCCTCCCCCCAATTTCCTATCAAGAAATTAAGTTAATAGATGGCTAATCAGCTCGTAAGTTGCGTTGCTTGCCACCCACTACTGTGGCTTACGACTTATCACTCCGCCATCTTCCCGGAAGTCAAGTCTGTTCAATTCTAAAATAACTAATAATGTTAGACTTCAATAATACAGAGTCAACATATATTTGAATATTATTACTACTACTACTACAGTACTACTATATCCAATCTATGAATGGAGGGAATGTATTCTAGATGTTGTTCAACCAGAGGTCTACATGTAAGCTTTAATCTATGCCCTTTTTTGGACGGAAAAGGCTGTTCTTGGTTGTCATCCTCAACTTTGGCAAGTACCATAGGGCCACTCCTCTTAAGCTGACTGTCACAGCACTACTGCAGGAAACACTGCTACTAAAAATCAAACTAAAACTATGTATTTGGTACCACAGACATTCAGAAAATAGTAATCAAAACTTAGTATCAACTAGACAAAATTTCACAACATTACCAAAATCCAACTTCAGAATGCTTAATGAACACCATATTGTAATGGATATTCACCAACCAATAGGAATACATTTTGAGATCATATTCAAACATTAGTCAGTGCAGATCACACTAACACAAGAAAAGTGTTGTTTTCCAGAGTGGACATCTCTCTGTGCCCACAAACTGCATCACCACCTAATATTCCAGTTAAAAATGTATTTTCAAGACTGTTCATGGTATGCCTGGATAGCTTTATTAAACTGTGAGTATGAAAGTGCGGCACATACGTAGCTCCTAAGGATGTTTTAATATATTGACCAAAGAACTAAATTCTTGCACAGCATTACTGCTACTGAAGAGTAAAACTAGAAACAGCAATAGCTAAGTGAGTATACCTGAGAGTCATTTCACTGGACAATGTTACTGTATCCCTTTACAGGGAAAATAAGCAAAGTCACCCAAATAATAGCTCCACTAGAAATGTTGTACCAGGAATCCCACTAAATACTGGCTCCTGTATTTAATTTCCTGCCCAAACACTCAAGGCCACCTCTCATGCCACTTAAGTGCCCAACCAAAGAAATGCACAAGGTTTATTTTAAAGGAAACAATCTCCTATCAGCAGAGATCCTCAAATACTTTGAAGACTAGGAATGGGAACCCAGTTGGCATCACTCACCTGATAGAATTGTCTTTACTTATTTTATTTATATCCTGCCTTTCTCACAAAGCAGTTACTGGTGGCAGATTCCATAAGCAGCATGAGGAGGCAGCTAGTTTTCAGTCCTTCTTCCCCTCTACACTCCACCCTTAATCTGCTATGGGAGGTTTGAAGAACAAAATGGGAGCTGGTACAGGGGGCTAGAGAAAATCACCAAGAATAGCTTCCCTTTGTGGTTCCTTATCACATCAAAGAACATTCCATCACTGGAGTGATAACAATTGCTTTTGGAATTTGTTACCATTTCATAGTTCAGTGTTGAAAAAGTAGAATATGCCCTTGTAATGTCACTGTCCAAAAATAATCTACTATTCAAGGGCAATGGTTTAAGTTCAAGAACTTACGTTTTTAAAAATCTAAAAAAAAAGTATGCTCTATTATGTAGAAGACATGCAATTTTACCAATATAGATACTGAGGGGCATGAACCCTGCCTAAAAATAGGAAATGAACAAAAAGAACAAAGCTAATGTTTAATGTTTCACAAGGTACATCCCTTTATTACTGTAATCACAAAATCTTGATTATGTACAGGAATGTGTATGTGAACATTAATAAATGCAATTTGTTTCATAAAGATCAAGTAGACAGAACATATTGTAAAGAACAAAAATAACTTTCTGGCCTTGCATCGCACATTTTAGTGCAAATATTAAGACACAAATAGTGTTCAATTCAGCAAGTATTGCAGAATGTCATGCCACAAGTCCACTTCAAAGAGGGTCATGACATGCAGCTGTTAATAAAATGCTGTAGTATATAAAAAGCCACATGTTAAATTCATAAAATATATAGTGGTTTATTTGGATGATTTTAAAGTGATTTCACTGTGGAATTTATCTCAACTGGGACAAACATCCAGAGAGTCTTCATATTTGAAAGTATTCTTCCTAGGCAATGGCTTTGGCTTCAGGTAGGAATGCCTCCCAGTATTTTATCAGCTTGGAAAAAAGAGAGAAAAGATAAGAGATTTTCCATTAACTTACAATTAACAGATGTCTCTATTGTAAGATGTTTTCTTGCATCTTTCAGTGGCACAGTTCAGCATGAGAGTGTGACCCTCCCTTCCCAGTGCAACCTTCCCAAGCACCCAAAAACCTACTCCAAACAGATGGGAAACTCTTTAGAAATGATATTCAGTTGGCTCCAATGGTTGCAAGGTTGGAGTCAGAGGACAGGAAGTAGGTTCTGCATCATGCAAGAGCACCATACGTGATTTGGCCTTAAGATAGGAATCAAATTTGCAAATGAGTTATGAACATCTGCAAATACAGCTTACCTGCTGTTGTGTTTGCACTAATGATTCCAAATACTTGATTATAACAGTTTTGAAGTCTCTCACACGTTCTTTCTGTTAATAAAAATGATAGAATTCATTCAACTATTCACACATTCAACAAATTTTCCAGATTTTCCCCCTAGATTTTTAAAATACATGTTTAGTGAAATACATGCCTCAAATCTTCCTACTTCTTTGCGTATTGTTTTTGAGATCTGTTCAAAATCCCTCTCTCCTTGTTGAACTTTTGTTTCCCACTAAAAGAGAAAATGTGCATAAATAAAAAATATGCATCTTTTACACAAGTAAAATACAAACTATTACTCAAGTTCCAATCAGTGTCAACATTGGTTTAGGCCAGGTAAGTTTCCTTGTCTTAAATCAGAGAGAGATTACAGAGATGATTTGATAGTTGAGCATATATTTCAGATATATGTCTGAAAGAAAGAACTAGAATAACTTAATGACTGACCACTCTGTCTCACCCACAACCCCAAATCACAGCTCCCCAAAGCTGCCTTCTAAAATATTAACATCTCATGTCTGAATTAACACAAGAAACTTGGGATGGTAGAATTCTCTTGATCGACAAAAGAATTCCACTAGAATAAGAGTATACATGTGGCATTTGCAGTTAATATGTCAAATTGGCAGTCCAAAGCTTCCATCACAAAAGCCACCATGGAAGGCTTTTCAACCAGATGCAAGCAGTAGCAATACATGAGATGAAGCTTACACATACAGCACTCAGGATGAATTCAGCCTGAAGCACATTTGATTTCGGAAGAGAATGTAATCTCTCAGTATTCTGATGTCATGACACTCTGAAATATTTATCACCATTAGAGGCCCAGGCTTCTAATGCCTACCTTGGCCAGAGTTAATCATAAACTTCAAGGATCCATTAAATGTTTAAGCCCATAGGAGCCTCAAGCTTGTGGCTGACCATTTTGGAGAAGCAGTAACATTTTGGGAGAATGGTATCTCAAGTCCACATACAATGCATACACATTCCCTTTAAATATCTAGCAGTATGCTTCCTCCTCATAATTATCTCAACCAGACCTAATACAAATAGTTCATGTCAACATCAGAAGCTGTTTAGCTAGCTACTATTCCTGATAAATCACAGTTGTTTCAAATTTTGGATCAGCAAGAATCCTGGTATGTTTTAACCACATTGAAAATCTATGCCATGTTAAGTTTGACTGTAGTAATGACTAACATAGCCCATTTTCTGTTACTTAACTACAGCTACCCAGACATTAATACTGTATGTTACCTCTGGCCATAGATCACTCTATAGAGTTATAAAGCTGCCCGTCTGACCCACAGAACTCTCATCAGGAGAAAAGAAACTATCTGCTAAAAATATTTCACTATTTTTATGAGTGAATTCTTGCACATTAATTGCAAATCACTTTGCATTCCTTATGCAACTTATGAAGCAACCACAACAGGACAAAGCAGCATGAAAATCTGTTATCCTACCTCTTCGATTTCCTTAGTGAAGCATGATAGAAAAAGTGAAGAGATTATGATAACTTCAATATGTTTTGACAATTTTAATGAAGTTATACATATGTGTAAGATGGAAGTGTTCCATCCTTAATTAAAACAATAACTTTTATAGACGTCTGCATTTTGTAACTATGCAGGCTCTGAAAGCAGAAAACTGAATTCAAACTCACTGCTTTACACTTTAAAAACACCGAAGTCTCCAACTCACTCCACAAAACATCAGAATAAGTAGTAATTTTAAAATCCATGCAAGCCCAACTATTATGATGAGGCTACTCAATTTGGTGGTAATGGAACACACAAGCAATGATTAAAATCATTTAAAAAGTAATGCATTAAAGCCATTGAAAAAAAAGAAAGAACAGCCTCATATTCAACAGGCACTATTCTATTGTCTGTAAATAAATAAATAAATCTCCCATTTCCACAATTTACCTCTTTAATTTCATCTTTAGCTTGTTGTAATTTGTCAGGCTTATTGGCAAGCTGGAGTTTAGCTTCAGCTTCTCGTTTTTTCTGTAACATGACCTGAGCATCTTGCCATTTCTGCCAACATTTCATTCGATGATCAAATACACTCTGTAAGCAATACAACAACAATTTAAGGTGGTAAATTTATTCAAATTGTTTGACTTTAGATGACAAAGAATTAGAGCTTAAAAATATTACATGTGCTTTGATTCACCTAGCAGTGCACTGTAACCAGAATGAGTACTCATTACCACATACTATTATAGATCATAATAGTAGTATCATGTGGCTAGAATTTAAGAATGTATTAAAAGGCTTGTGTTCACCACGTATGAGCATGGCATATTAAAATTAAATTTTATATGGGTGTACTCCTGGATTCAAGCCTCAGCCTGGAAGCTCAGGTTTCTGCAGTGGCCAGGAGCAATTTGCAGAGTTAAGATTTGTGTGCCAACTGTGCTAGTTCCTTAAGACATAAAATTTAGCCACAGGTGACACATGCCTTTGTTATATCCTGTTTAGATTACTGTAATGCATTCTACATGGGGTGCCTTTGAAGAGTGTTCAAAAACTTTGGTTGGTCCAAAGGCTGTAGCAAACTGTTAACTGGAGCTGGCTTCATGGAGCACAAAACTGCCTTTTTGCAACAGCTCCACTGGCTGTCAGACCATTTCTGGGCACAATTCAAAGCGCTGGTTATGACCTTTAAAGCCCTGTAAGGCTCAGGACCATATTTTTGAAGGACTGGATTTTCCCATAGATCTGCCAGTGTCTTGAGATCTCCTGGGGAAGCCCTCTTCTCTATCACACACCTTCATAGCTACATTTGGTATCTGCTCCCAGGTTCTATGAGTCCCTTCCTAGAGAAAATAGACCAGCACCCTGCTTGCTATCTTTCCACAGGCATGGGAAGCCTTTTTTTTTTCCCTTTAAAATAAATTCAGCAGATTTTGGAAAATTCTTCAAGAGGACTGGGTGGTACATAATGTGCTGGATTTCCTATTTACTGAGATCTTTTAATTGCCTTATGTTTTTCACAGGTTTTAATTTTTTTATAGTGTACTGTATACACTCATGTATATGTCTAGAAATTTTAGTAAAAACATTGGCCCCAAAAACCAGAGTCAACTTATCCATGGGTCAATTTAAATACTGTATTTTAATTCAATTATAAAAAGAGAACCATCCTCTGGTGAAAGGCAAGAATATAATCTGTCCCCTCTAATCTCTCATCCATCCTGCCTTTAGTGTGAATAAAGGTACGCCTCCTGGAATTTTATAAGTTCTTTGGCATCTTTTTTTTTTTGCTTCATCCTTCAGAACTTTTGTTAGGTTTTAACCTTGACTTATCCATGGGTCATATCAACTTCCATAAATTTGGCCCCCAAACCTGCCCTCAACTTATACATGAGGTAGACTAATAGTCCAGAATATACAGTAATTACATTTTTAATTTTCACATGTTGTTAATCTTTAGCTATGTCTAGTTTTTTTGTGGGTTTTTTGGGCTATGTGACCATGTTCTAGAAGGTTTTATTCCTGACGTTTCACCAGCAGTTGCTGGTGAAACGTCAGGAATAAACTTTTCTAGAACATGGCCACATAGCCCAAAAAACCCACAAAAAACTATGGATGCTGGCCATGAAAGCCTTCGACTTTAGCTATGCCTGTTTTAACTGTTCTAAGATGCCTAGAGCCCCAAATTGGGAAAAAGGTGGGATATAATAAATATAATACTACCAGTAGTAGTAATAGTAATAATATCTTTGAAACAACATGATACCGTTTAACGAAAACAAGGCCTGAAATTTTCTTGGATCCCAGTTGAACAGCCAAGAAAAAAGTTATTACATTGTTCTATTATGTTGTACACAAAGAACTGTACATTCGTACAGTGGGCCTACCATATCAGCAAGCTAGCCATCCACAGATTGAAGTTCCTGTGGCTCACCCCACTCCATATCAGTCAGTAGTGGTATGCACCCATGGGAGGTACACATGATACCACTGCTCATTGACCAATATGGGCTTGAGCTCCCACTTTTTCCCCATCTTTAGGGCCCCCGGAACTAAACCCCTGCAGATGGAAAGGACACACTGTATTATGAGTTTTAACTTAACTGAAGGACTTTATAATATGTAAGACAACATGGAATCCATTGGTCTAGATTTATTTTTGAAATCATATACAGTGGTACCTCGGGATACGAAATACCCAGGTTACGAAATTTCCGGGATACGAAAAAATCCCATTGGAAATAATTGTTCCGGGTTACGAATTTGTTTCGGGTTACGAAAAAAAATTTTGGTGCTTTTCGGCGCTTTTTCGCACGAAACGCGGCTTTTCCCCATTAGCGCCTATGGCAATTCGGCTTACGAAGGCTTTTCAGGTTACGAAAGCGGCCGCGGAACGAATTAATTTCGTAACCCGAGGGAGCAGTGTACATTATTTTCTGTTACAGCATAATCTTTTTTACATGTGACCAGTGTTTGAATCGCCATTCAGCCATGGAAACTTTGGCAAATCACACTCTCTCAGCCTCTGAGGAAGGCAAAGACAAACCCCCCTCTAAACAAATCTGGCCAAAAAACTGTGTGATAGGGTCGCCTTAGGGTCACCATATGTTGGAAATGACTTGAAGGTACACAGCCACCATCACAACTGTGCAAATACTATGGCCTTCTAGATGAATTGCAAGGATTTTAGGTACAGTGGTACCCCGGGATACGAATTACCCAGCTTACGAATTTTTCGGGATACGAAAAAATCCCATAGGGATTTATTGTTTCGGCTTACGAAGGTTTTTTCGGGTTACGAAAAAACCTCGGTGCTATTTTCCGCCACCGGAGGGCAGCAGAGAGCTATTTTTTTCCATTAGCGCCTATGGCAATTCAGGTTACGAAGGTTTTTCGGGTTACGAAATTAGCCGCGGAACGAATTAATTTCGTAACCCGAGGTACCACTGTAGTTTTAAAAGAGGACTTACTTTTACTGCACCAATAAGGCGAACATAATCACTGAGCAACTCAGAGAACACATAAAAGTCAGCAAATGCTTGTTCTTGATGTAACTGATCTATCTTTTCTTCAACTTCAGCAAGCTGAGACAAAGCTCTTGATAAAGCAGTGTGGTCTTCTGAGTTCCCTAACATTGCAGCACTTTTAGCAAAGGCAGCTGTGTTGACTGAAAGTTCTGAAACAAAAATAAATAAATAAATCATAACTGACACTTAAGCAAAAGAAGTCACAATAGGCAAGCCCTCAAAATGTCATTTTACACATACTAGCATTTGGTTCCAACAATATAGTCTGTTGAAGGGCAGAAGAATTGGACTGAGAGAGGAAAACACTGAAATCATTAACTGCCGAATTGATAACATTAATTACAATTTTCTACACCTTCACATACACGCCACCCTTTCCATCTTCCAGATTTTCTACAAATTTACTAAATATTTTCTATAGCATACAGAAAATATGATCTCATTGTGATCAATCTTTCTATATATATTAAATCTGACAACAAATTTCGAGCTAAATATATGTCTTCCTTCATATAATACTAAAGTCAAATATCTCTTAAATAAAATAAACCTTGAAAATGGCATGGCAGCTTTAAAATTTATATATACACATAATCACTGATACATGGAATGAACAAGTTAATATTACTTGTTCAGTCTTTGATCATCATTACCATTCCCTCCTAACATACTTTTAAATGTTAGGTTTGGTCAAGAACATTTGGCTATGACCCCAGAAACACATGTAAGTCATTTAGTCAAACATAAATCTACTACCAAAATGATTAGATAATGCTACTTTAATATGTGTCCTGAATAAAATTAAGCTACCACTTGATAAAATTTGACTTATAAAAGATGTTGTGTTATTTTTTAAAAAGAATTTGACTTTGTAAAATTGCATTAACTACTAAAGGATGGCCAAGTCTGAAATGAAATTTAACTACTATAAACCAAGGTGGTAGAACTCAAAGATATAGCTGTGTTAGTCTGGAAAATCAGTATTCAAAGGGATCTGGTAGCACCTTTGAGAATAAAGGAAAGAGAGGAGTGGGTAGCATGAGCTTTCATACACTTGAGCCTACTTCCTTCCACTCTATCCATGCATCTAAGGATGTAGGCTCAAGCCTACAAAGGCTCGTGGTACCAGTTCCTTTCTTTCGGTTAAATCTCAAAGGTGCTACAAGATTCCTTTGCATACTGTAAGTGAATTAATCTGAGTGTGCAGAGCCTCTTTTAAATCCCAAGTAGCACTCCCAAACTCAGATATTACGCAGAAAAACTTCAGTACATATGCTTCTACACACTAACAATACAACAACTTTAACTGAAACAAAGTGTTTTGTGGTGCAAGACATTCAATAACTAAATTCACTAGTTTCAGGGGAAATTATTGCATTCCTGTAGTTTGGGTTTATTTTAAAACTATTGATGTGTTATATGAAGATTCTGAACACTCAATAGGGGGTAAAAGAAAATGAGAACACCTGCATTATTGATTAGAACTAAAGATGACAAATGTCAAGAAGTGTCCTTTCCATCTTACACATCCCACTGATTTCAAAGGAAGATTTAACCATCTGCTTCATTCCCTGTCTTAAAAACATCTTTGCTGCAGGTTTATTACTCTAAAGCAGCCTTTCTCAAATAGTGGGGCGGGCCCCCCAGGGGGGGCGCGAGGCTCCGTAAAGGGGGGCGCGAGGCTCTGTTATGCAGAGGTGTACTTATAACAATTTTATAGACAAATGATACTATTTACAGTCGCGCGGGGGGCGCAAAATGTTTTCTTCTTCCTAGGGGGGCATGACAGAAAATAATTGAGAAGCACTGCTCTAAAGGGACAGACAACTCAGTTAGTGAACTCAGATAAAGCATGATTAATATTATAAGCATAACTTTGCTGAAAAGTTTCAAGTATTTAGTTATTTTTCAAAAAGTAACTATTAATAAGAAACGTACAGTGGGAAAAACATTGATGAACTGCTGAAATGCTTCCAACAGAACCTTTCATATTAGAGGTATTAGTGCAATTCAGTATAGCTAGCCGCCCTGTTGAAAACATTTAAATATGGGCAGAAAATGTTCAACAGATTTCTAATTCATTAAAATATAATTTTTGAAAATGTGAAAATTTGATTAAAATATCTACCTTTTCTGTGACAAACCAAGGCTTCTACACTACCATGGAGTTTCCGAAGTTGTTGATCAAGATTTTCAAACTGTTGTTGTTTTTCCTCAAACCACTAGCAAAAAAGGAAAATCAACTATTACAAATTTGTGTTACTATTGCAAACCACATCCCCCATCTCAATGAAACAAATTAACTGAGTATAAACTTGGTGGTCAACTGATGTAGTTGACAATTCACGCCAATAAGTAAATTAATATCCCATTTTCTACTTCTACAGCCTTAAAATGCAACTGTTGAGCCTCATTAATTCATCTCATTATTCAAGTCGAAAAATCAGCTCTTACTGCATCCGATTCATTCATCTTGATCGTCATTTTGTTGACAGCGTCGGCAGCCTTGTTTACCATCCTCAATATTCCTGCTCCACTCAGAGCCTGGGTGTTAACTGCTCTCGGCAGCTGGAATTGAATGACAAATAAGGGCAAACAAACCGGTTAAAAGGCTGGAGGTTTAACTGGGCACCAAAGGGACTGAAAAGGATGTAGTGTTTTCTTCCCCCTCATACATTTCAATATACTGGAACCTAATTTCTTAAATTTACTACTATTACATTCTCAGAGGAAAACTTAAAAAAATGGACTTTCAATTTGCTTTTCTTCTGCACCTTTACATTTAGATGGAACACAGAGACCATTTGTCAAAAGTTGTTACGATATTGCCAAGTACCTTAACTGGCTACCTGTGTACTAACAGCTGCAGTAGCTTTTAACGGTGATGCACTGGTAGCATTGTCACGTTACACGTACCGCGATATGAGATTTGTGTTTAAAATATTTTGAGAACCTAGAAACATTAGGTCTGATCATAACATCTTATGTTAATATGAAGGATTTCATTAATAGCTTGGACTGGTATCTGTAATTGTTTCCTCCAAGCACGTGAATATTAGCCACAATGTCTTCACTGGCAGTGCAGAAAGTGCAGCACGAGATATCAGCTGGCTGTTCATACTTATTCCCACCTCCCACGTGCTCAATATGACTATAAAGAACAGTAATCTCTGCCTCCAAGCTCCTGTACTGATGGAGCATCAACTTCAATGATTTATATCTACAGCTGTCATTCTCTTAGAATCTTTCCTTCGGTATTTCTCTGATACGGAAAGGACAGTGGATGAAGGTTGTGGAGTGGGTGTGCAGGGAAAGGTTTGGAAAGTCCCATATGAACTATAGATCAGAACCACATGAATTACCATGGTCCTGCCTATAGGCAGTTAATGCTACTGCTTTTTAAATAGGTCAAATTATTATTTATTAGCTCTTGGATGTGGTATTTGCTTAGGACACACACAAATTATTTTTAAATAAGCAGTTCTAGGACTTCTGTTACATTTTAGTACCTTTGTGGTTAAAATAAGATACAAAAACAAGTTATTGGAGTAGCTGCAACAGTTTATCATAAAGAGATTAATTATTAAAGAGCAATTTCCAATTTGATATGAAAGGTGCCAGATTGATAGCACTGGTGACTGAAGTCCTCTACCTATGGACCAATTACTATGCAGCTGACTGGAAGCTTTTATATTCTTGTAGGTTCCCATCTATTTAAGAAGTTTCCACTTACCACTAATGAATTGTAGGTTAGGGCACTATGAAGAGTTCAATCAAGTTACTTAGCTGGTGAGAAAATATAGTCTTCACTTGTCTTGAATTAAATCAAGTTTCTGATAATTTCTCTTTAGCTTAAAATAATTCAAGTCCATAACTGAAATTTATGAACACACAGACCAGATGTCAACATGTTTGAGGATAATGGTTTTTTGTGTGCAAAAAATCACTGTGGCTTAAATAAAGAAATATGAGAATTCAAATACCTCAGAACTTTCCAAGAACTGCCTTAAATCAGGATCTTGTAACAAGGTTGGGTGTTTTACTGTTCGTTGTAGATACCTATGGTTTTAAAAGTTAGATAATATTTAGTGTTCCTGACATTACTGAATAAATGTTTGCCATGCATAAAATGCACTTGTGTGTGCAATACTGTCCCTTCTGAGGTAGACTGTGCACTTTACAATCTGCATTAGAAAACAGGATTAAATCAAGGATGGTGAATGGTTGGCCTTCAAGATTTTGTTGGACTACAACTGCCATCATCCCTCACTATTGATTATGCTGGCTGAAACTAATAGGAATTGCAGTCCAGTATCATAAAAGCCATATACTCGCCATCTCAATTCAGAGGATAGTTCAGTCTCAATGCCCCTTCAATCCTTTGCCTCTCTGAGACCACCAATTAAGGTTTAGCATTTAGTTATAGATGCTAACAAGCAATTAATAAATGCAAAAAAACACTTTTCTTAGCCCCAAAGCTAAAGTAATGAACAGGTAAAAAGAGCACAAGAAGGCAGTTATGTTCACAGTCTCATATATACATTGCTGACCTTAAAACTAATTTTATAAACCAATCTTACATAGCATGCAACAAAAGCAAGTTTTGTATCTCATGAGAAACAGCCTTCCTGCTCACATTATAATAATATTCCCCAAAATCTTCCCCAAAAGAGATATGAAGGGAGGTACAAACTGCTCAGAGCACTGTAAGTGAACATTATTGTTGAAAATAACAAAGAAACTAGACTATTGGAGCCAGAAATAAAATTATGGTCTATGTAGGCTAAAAATCTGCCTTCTTTATAACAGACTGCCCTCTTTACAGTGGACACCCTTTCTGTGTATGTACTGAATCTATATAGTACTATTCTGTACAATCCATAGTTTAAATATCAATTTAGAATCTATTTGGCATCCTACAAGTTTATACATAAATGAGAGCAAGATGGGCAATTTGGACAACAGGAAAAAAGTTACTCTTCCTACATCCCCCTATTTAAAAACAAAACAATAAAATTAATTTTAAAAAATTTAAATTCCCCAAATTATTTTAAATCTATCTTTTAAACTACAGAGGATGCCAAGGATTAAGAACATTATTATCCAAGATCACTACTCTTAGGCAGTATAAACTATAATTCACTTCAAAACACAGCAATAAAATGATCTACAGAAAATTATGACAGGAGGCACTGCTCATCCACCAGCCCTAATTTATATCCTACTCCTCTGACACCCCTAAAAGGTAAGTGGCAATTTAGACTGGTGAGAGAACATGTAGGTCTCAACCAAAACAAACTTTTCTAGAATCACAAACCAAAGCCACATTCCCTTTGTTATCATGCATTGAAGGGAAGATAGCATTACCCTTGCTGCATGGGCTGAGTGAAGCAACTTAATTTTTTGCTATACATCTGAGAACACTTTACACATGCTTCCTATAGCCTAATTTTATGTACTTCCAATAACATTTACGTTTCAGAGATCTACTCTTACAACCTTTCCATGTATAGATGGCTGACTGCATTTTATTCTTTATGTGCCCCTATGCCTTATGTGGGGCTCTTGCTACAATCTTGAGAATTATAGTTGTTTTTTATTTTATATATATCTGTTATTTTCCAATATTTAATTTGGAATTAAAGTCAAAATCCAATGAAGTGTTTCTGTTGATATAATTACTCCTACCAGCAATACATAAGTTAGGCGGAGGCAACATCCCTTCACTACTGCAGGTGCTATGCAGCCCCCAAACTTGTTCTGGAAGTCTGGGAAACCAATCACAGCTGGTATTGACAGAGAAGGAGAGGGGAGATGAAGAAAGTTCCCTTGTACTGGTAGTCCACAAGCAGAATGCAGGATTTAGGTGGACTGTCCAATCTACTGAAGTATACCCAATTTACTATTTGCAGTAGTTATAAGATACCGTAAATTAGCTGGAGCCCTTTAAGTAATTTTAGGCACTGTACAGACGGGCCCTACAGGGCGCTGTTGTTATGTGTGAGGGGTGGCGCTTCCAGATGCAACTCGCCCCTCGCATGTGACGAGGGCATCAAAATGGCAGCACCCTGTACATACAGGCGCCGCCATTTTGACGTCCCGGCGTCATTGTGACGCCACAAGTGCCATTGGCACACTGTGGTATCACAACTGCACCGCAAAAAGAAACCACTTTTTGCGGTTCTTTTTGCTGCGTGAGGGAGCCGCGCAAACCAGGGTGGCGGGAGATCACCCTTTTGGGCGGTCTGTATCCCGCCTCAGATTCTATGCAGTAATCTCATGTTTTGAGATGCTTGTCCTTCCTACATTATAGCACTTTCTGATAAGACAGCCATACTTATTAGATAAGATATAAAACATATCAATAATTCTTAAATATCCATCAGTTTCATTAATTATAATAGCTTTGTTGAAGCTGTTCTGCATCTATTTAGAGCAGTCTAGATTTCTGGTGGAACACATAAGGGTGCATTTTATATTTTCATACATGGTAGACCAAACATTGTCTTTTCTTAACAGCAGTCCTAGAGGCAGTCCTAATTGAAACCTGAAACTATCATGTCACCTAGTACAGTCTAACCTGAATTCTTACACCCCACTCCATTTCATATTAAGGCACTTATCATGTGTACTCCATGACATCAACACTGCTGGCCTCTCTTGCACCTTGTCTTGGTTTTTGACATCTGGAAATCTCAAAAGCTGGCAGATTTTATTAACTCTTCAATTGGCCTAATACAGAATATCATCCCAATATGGATTTGGGAATTTGTTGTCAACATGACTATTTTTTCCTTTTTATTCAAAACCGGTAAATTACCCAGCATCTTTGTGTATTATTTCGAACATTTCACTTAGTGAAAATAAGATATATGTACATCAGAATGACTAAAGTATGAGGAAAACCCAGTTACTAAATTTGCTCTATAAAAGGAATAGTTTAATTCTATTTTAACATTTCCTTTTTGTTTGTTTTTGTCTATATTGTGTTCTTAAATTGTAAGCCACATCAAGTCTCAATTTTTGGAGAACAGGGGTGAAGCAATAAGGAGTGGCCAGAGGACGCTCTGGTCCCAATCAGGCTGGGCCTGCTCCTGAAGTGAGCTGTTGGCATGGTTTTGAATGGGCTGCCAGCAGGCTTAGATTTTTGCTGCTGCTTTTTGGATCAGCTCTTGCAGTCTCGGTACAGCTTCTGACTGCTTTGGGGGCACATGTCATGTAAATGCCATGCCCCCTAAGTGACCGCAAGTGGTTTTGTTTGGCCCATCTGTTTCAGGTTTCCTTTTTTTCATGATTGTAGAATTTTTTTTTATTGTGCTTAGAGTTCTTTAATTGTATGGTTTTGTTATGGGATTTTTATCCTTTTATGAAATACCTGTATGGTTGTAATTGTCTGTACACCACTTTGATCTGTGGAAAAGCGGTATATAAATAAAAATTTATTATTATTATTATTATTATTATTATTATTATTGTTGTTGTTGTTGTTGTTGTTGTTATTATTATTATTATTAAAAGAAGGATATAAACAAACAACAGATCTTTTTCTTGGGGACTTCATTCCAGTGTGGGAGCAGGGCAAAAGGACTGGAAAAAATATAGCAACGTATTTTAACTTAAAGTTTGTCTAAGCCTTAGGAGATGCATTTTAACCCTTCAGAGTGAGAAACACTGTATAAAAGTTGGGAAACCCTACACAGTAGTTTCTAGGGAAAAAAAGTCATGGCCACCTGTGATAGGCTAGAGAGCCAAATACAGCCCCAGAACCTGACATTCCCTACCTAGCGTCTGTAACCAGAACAGTTTACATGTTTTCTTTTCATGCAATCTAGCCATTGAGTAGAATTTAGGCTTTCTTGTGCTGGCCTACTAAGAATGAAAGGACTAGTCTGACAAAAAACAAAATGCAGAAAGTACAGGGTCCAAAACATCAATTAATGCAAAAATCTTACTGTATCAAAACCTAGCACATATAGGAAAAGAAGGCTCCAAGGACTGTGTTACTAGATATTGGAAAACGAATATTCGCTCTCGAAAAAGTTGTGACGTGTTTAAAATGGATAGATAAGCAGCACCGTTATGGAAGCTGTACACAGGAGAGCCATGTCCTCTCAGCCTGCCAAAGAAGGTAAAAGCAGAAAAGAGCCCTGGAGGGCATCTCCATTCATTGTACAAAAATCATTTTTTTGTTGGGAAGAAGAAGGATATAGTGACACTTAGCTTTAATAGCTTTTGTTGTTAACTGATATCAAGTTAACTTCAACATATGGCAACCCTATGAATGTGAGACTTCAACGAAACCTAGGACATGAGATTTCTTCAGCAACAGAAGAATGACAATCCAGTTTAGAATCTCTGTTCATCCATGCATGACCTCAGGCTAGTGTGTGTGTGCGTCAAGTGTTGTTGTAAAGCGAAAATCAGGGGAACATGGCTATATATGCTGCCTTAAAACCACTGGAGGAAAGATAAAATGTAAATAATATCACCACTGCCATATGTAAATATAGGTCTGATACCAAACATCATAACATACCCCATCATAAATAAATACAAATGAATTATACCACATAACTCCCCAGACACATAAGACATTCTAACCATATGGAATAAATTGGTTTCTAGCTTTGGCTACCGTTATAGTACTGATATGTTAAAATATACACATTGCAATTTTTTATTCATTGCAATAAAACACTACTCTACCACATGGATTGTTTATAGATTCATTTATGTATTCCAATACCAACACCTAAAAAAACTGATATAAACAATTTCCAAAGCAGGTGTTCCTTGCAGCAGGACTCCTGTGAATGAAAACTAGGACAGACACAATAGTTCAATACAATCTAATTTTTAAATTTTATCTGGCTATAGTGTTGAAGTCCTCAGAACACATGAAGCTATTATGTTGCTAAAATGGGGCATTCAGAAGCTTCATTTTTATCAAGCATCTTAAATGGGTGACATCCTACACTGTGTGACGAGGACTTCATTTTGTACAACAAAATATTCCCGTCTATTTTTGCACAGCCCATCCCCACACTGCCAGCCTATTCCCTAAACCTGCTGGAGCACATCTGGAGGTGATACGGGAAGCTGCAGTGGAAGCAAGAATCTGCTCCCAAAACAAGTTGTTCCAAAGGCAGAATGTTTCAGAGAAGGAGAGAGCATGCTTATTATCACACACACACACACACACACACACACACACAATTTGATCTTTTTGCCTTAAACTTTAAGGTTTGCACAGTGATCTATGACAGTCAGCACCTTTTTGTTCTGACCTGCTTCTGTTATTCAATTTTACCACTGGAAGGCAGATATTTGCAAACTCAAAATCATATAGAATCAGACATGAATAAATTTATTGAACAGTGGCTGGGATAAATTATTACCTTTCTAATGCAGCTCTTCTTTTCTCTACAAATTCTGTAGATGAAGAATCTTCCTTGCCTACTTTCACTTTTGTCATGCCTTTGGAAAAAAGTGATATTGTATTAATATTAAAATTTGATAAAATTTAATTAACTGGGCCTTACAATCTACAAATGTACATAGAACTACAATGTTATAAAAATACACTTTTAAAAAACTTGCTTCATTCTTCACCCTCCTGTAAACAGCTACAAGTCTTAACATTAATCATGCTTCGGTGTTCAGCCATGATATTATAAGTGGAAAGACTAGAGAGGTAAATAGCCACTTACATTTTGGTGAAAAAAAGATGGGCAGACAAAGAAAGCTAAAATTAAGATATCTAATAAGTAACTTTGCAGTTTACATGATAGTTTGAAGCAAACTGCAACAAAGACAATTACTCCAGCCTCTTCCACTCAGAGATCTCAGGAAAAACATCATAGTCTTGCAAAGTAAAGTAATGAAAGAGACACTGTGTACTGTGGATAAGCAATAACAGTTAATTGTAGTCCAGCTAAGAAGCTTTAGAAGAAATCAGTACTAAGAAATGTTGAGAGATGTCCACAGATTTCTTTTCTCTCACACATTATGCTTTACCACTGGTAAAGCTAACTAAGACTGATGGGAATAAGGAGTTCTACATTTTAAAAGGCAAGCATATGTTCTCCCACCAAACCTGCATTATTTCAGTTTTTAGTATTTTGCAATATGCACTCAAAACCATTTTTCCAAAGGACCCAGAGAAAGGTTTGTGCTGTTGTACAAGGGAAATCAAGAACTAATATGAAGATGGATCAGTCAATAGAAGGATAAGCAATGTAACTGCTTTCTAAGATTGTTAAAGGTGAGATTTCCCCCCTCCAATACACTATTTAAACAGAAGTAGGTTTGTCCCCAGCAGCAGCACTTGCTTTCTTGCCTTGGATTATCTGCTCTTCTCACTATAACTACAAGGAGAAGAATTAACATGTAATCTGAGTAACAATCACACTCCTGCATTTGGGACATCAGGACATTATTTTTATTCACGTGTCTATTGCTAACAGAAGCCTCGAACTAATATATCAATGTTAGATCCTCTATTAACAAACATGTACAGTTCTATTTTCTAAACCCCTTGGCGTACAAATACCCCTGGGATACCTCATCTTAGAATCATTTTCCAAATTAAGCTTTACTAAAGAAAAAAGATCCTTGACAAAATTAGATATATTGAATACAATGTTGTTAAGTCTGCAGAAAGCCCAGGGACACTTGTACTATCTGGAGGAGAAAAGACTTTTATTTTATAGGCAACAAGTAAAACCTGTAACAAAATTTTGCTCCAAATTCTGCTGCCCCTAAAAGGGGTGTGCCTTTCATGGCACTACTCATTCCCCTCTCTGAATACTGTCAGGTACAAGAGCCTCAAACAAGCCAAATGTTTCATATCTCCTTTCAAAGCAACAATTACATTCCAGGCAAGTCCTGAGCATACTCAGTCATTTAAAATTCTTTTTTAAAACTGTATTTATGCATTAGTGTAATGTTTTGAGCACTGGATTGTGACTCTGGAAACCAGGGTTCAAATCTCATTCAGCCATGGAAACCTACTCGGTAACCTTGGGTATGTCACACATTTTCAGCCTCAGAAAAACCCATGATAGGTTCACTTTAGGGTCAGCATAAGTTGGAAACAACTTGATAATATACAACAATAACAATATTTATGAGGAACTGGGATTGCTTCAAGCTTGTTCATACCTACTACTTGTTTTTCCACCAGCACCATTTGGCTCTGTCAGCATCAGAGCACCAAGTTCACTACTAGAGGGAATGATACCCTCAATTCATTTGATTTGTGTATCAAGGTTAAACAGCAGGCACTATTTCTAGTATACTAACCTCACAATTCACCTACATAAAAAGGGGTACATTTTCAATAAGCACAGTAATAAATCAAAATCAAGGTTCAGTGGTCATAAATAAAAGCTAAAAATAATGTCAAAAATTCAAATATGATCCTCAATAATATATAAGATCATCAAACTAAGAGATCTCTAAGCAGATAATGGAAAAGATAGTTAAATTTAGTTTCTTTCAAAAGTTCTAAGTTCTGTTCTCCCTTAGCTTAAATATTTCCCCATTATCTTTTCCCACCCCCTTTCTTTGTAGTACTCAACAAGCAGAACAAAAATTGGTCCTAAATATATATATATCTATTTTTTAAAAAGTAAGAGCAATATTTTCACATTAAAAGTGAAATGTAATTTGCCAGGAATTGCACTTACCTACAATACTTTTTTCTGGAGCTGGAGGCACAATGTATCCAACATGCAGATATTTTGATGCTAATTTGCTGTGTAAGCCTAGAAAGTCACTGAATCTTCTTTTTACAGCGAATTCATTTTTGTGAAACATAGACAAAGATGTCTAAAAATACATAAAGAATTAATTTTAAAATGTCCAAACTTTATACAGTGGATGACTGGCAAAATTTTGAATTGCTCTGTCATTAAAAGGTTACCTTCGTTGTTACTCTATATGCCATGTAAGCATTCATGCCATCACCTGTAGGAACACATGAACATACAAGTCAGCTTTCCAAGAGTTCTTAGAACATAATGCTCTTCATAGATTTAGTCAGATACTAAGGCCGGTTACACACCGGCACTTGGGACGTCCGCAGGACGTCCCATTTTAAAAAAGAGGCGTCTCTTCTAGACGCCCCTGGGTCTAATACGGACTCTGTCCGTACAATATGGTGCCGGCCGTTCCACACAGCCGCGCCATCTTTACGTATCGGACGCATAGCGTCCGAACGTGTCGCGGCGCCTATGACGTTGCGAATGCGCCAGCGGCGCCTCGCGACATCATAGAGGTGCCGCAAGAAGGAGCTCCATTTTGGAGCTCCTTTTTTGCTCCGCGCGGGAGCTGCGCGGTGTGGCTGCTGCAGCTCCCGCACAGAGCAAGCGGCGACGGCGGCAGACCGCCTCAAAGCGGCGGTCTATAACCCGCCTAAGATATCTATGTAACAAGAGGATCCAAAACACATAAAGCCTGAAGAAAGAGGCTCCTCTCTCCACAACTGTCATCCTTCGGCCTGTGAGGGAGTGAACAGGCAGGCCCAGCTCCATCAGGGATAGCCTGAAGAAGAAGAGCCCTCCCTCCAGTCCATCTGCCTTGGTCCAGGCCTCAGAGGGAGAGAAGAACCACTGGACCTCATCCCCTTCCCCACCACCATTCCCTTCTCCTTTTGTGTCGTGTCTTTTAGATTGTAAGCCTGAGGGCAGGGAACCGTCTTATTAAAAATAATAATTGTAAGCCGCTCTGATAGCCATTATGGCTGAGGGGTGGGGGCATAAATACCATAATAAATAAATAAATAAAACAAATAATTTATGGTTTCAATAGTACAGTTTTCAAGCTTACCAACTTTCTCTGGATCTGACACATTAATGTCAATATCGAACAGGTCCCCATTTGCTTCTTCTTCAATCTAGAAGAAACATGGGATACAGTTAACTGACTCATGTTTAAGCAGTTTAAAAGTGATGTCTGGTTATAAACTTTGAAATCCTACACAATTGTGTGGCTGTGCTAATAAGACAGTTCCAGTGCTAGCTAGTAACCCAAACATAACTAATCAGAATCCCAATAAATGATCAAAGATTATTACTACAATATGTTTCATTTATTTTTATAAAAAAAATCACTAGATTGTTTTAGCTTCAGAGTGCAGTCAACTTATTGCTCAGCTACCACGTTGGAAAAGCTTTCATATGCAGATAAATAAATTACAACCATCAGTGCTCCTTACTCTAGGGTTCAAAACACACTACAGAAATAATCCAATTTGAGACCTCTTTAACTGCCCTAGCTCAGTGCTGGAGAATCCTGGGAATTGCAGTTTATTGTAGTACTAGGGCTCTCTGAAAGAGAAGTCTAAATGTCTTACAAAACTAGTTCCAGAATTCCCTAGCACTAGTACTACTAGTACTGCTAGGGCAGATAAAGCAGTCTCAAACTGGATTATTTCTGCAGTGTGTTGCAGACCTTAGAATACTTAAATAGAATAGTGATCTAAGTTTCATGCCACCATTATACAGATAAGCAGAAGCACCAGACCCTATCTGGTCTTGAAAGCTACATGTGGTCAGCCCTGGTTAGTAATTGGGATGGGAGACTGCCAATGAATGCCAGTTACTGGTGGCTGTATTTGGAGAGCTAGTGTGCTGTGGTGGTTAGGGCATTAGACTTTAATTATGGAAAATAGGATACAAATCCCCACTCAGCCATAAAAACCAACTGTGGGGGTGGGGGTTAAGCAGATGAGGCAAAAGGAGTAACCAGAGGCATCTCCGGCATCACAGTGACCGGTCACTGCAGTCCTGAAGCTTCTGCCACGGTACCAAATAGGCTTCTGGCAGGAAACGCCATGCTGCAAAAGTGCCCAGAAGGCACTTTGTGTTTCAGGCCTTAGAGGGAGACAAAGGAAAATCTCCTCTGAACAAGTGTTGCCAAGAAAACACCATGTTAGGTTCCGCTTTAGGGTTGTCCTAAGTTGGAAATGACTTGAAGCACCCAACAACAACAAAGGCTGTATTTCAGAAGAAACTGGTGAAGCCACCTGAGTATTCCTTGCCTAGAAAACCCCTGTGAAATTCATGGAGTTGTCATAAGTCAACAGGCAACTTGAAGACATATATGCACTTATTTACACACACATACATGAACCAGTAACATTGGTGACTGTCAGAACTATTCTTGCTATTTCCACCACATAATTTAGCTACTTAAAATAGGTGTTAGAGATCTGTATTTTGTCCATGTGTTATTGTCTGTATGTATTTTTTGTATGTTGTATATATTGTGTATTTGTATTTGTAGTGTGGTTTTGTATGCTGTATGTATTATGCATTGTTGTATGTTTCTTTTATATATTAATAAAGATTATACTAAAAATAGGTGTTAGAGAAAAAAAATTATAATGGTGAGAATGATACTCCCCTTATAACTGTATAAGGCCAGCTCTAAATGAAAAACTATTTATTCTATTGAGAGAGCTCAGTATTAATGAACCTGAAAGAACTATTTATTCAATAAACTACATCACAAAACAGAGGAACAAACATGAAATGGCAGTTAGGCAAGGTGTCACTTCAGGCTTGGAGAAGAAGCTTGATGTATTACATACATAAGGGATTCAGAGAAAAAGGAACAAATTTTTGGCGGGGTCCATCATTGTGTAGTTCAGAGTCATCATTTGGACAGCTCAAACTGAGCTGTTGCAGTTTTAAGAATATTCATTTGCTCCAACATTTGCAGAGGCTTTCTTCAGATGAACATTATAAATCTTGCCTTACAAAGATGACATGTGTCTGAACTTTATGTCTTCATGATTTTTTCTCTTCCCTTTCTGGCATACTGCAATTAACCCATTCATTATTCAAATAACCAAAGTTTTCTGTTCTCTCTGAACTAATAAATTACAGTTATTGTTACCAACTCAGGATTATGATCATCAAGATTCCCCAGATCAAAGGTAACATGAAAATTCAGTTATTTGAAAACTTTCTAAGTGTTGTGTCCTCAGAGGGAAAGTACAGCCTAAGGATGAAGTAGTGGCGTAAAGATGACACATTTCTCTTCTCAACATATGTCCATCTAAAGCAGTGGTTCCCAAACTCTGGTCTTCCAGGTGTTTTGGACTTCAACTCCAAGAAGCCCTAGCCAACTTGGTCAGCAGTCTGGAATTGTGGGAGCTGAAGTGCAAAATATGTGGGGTACCAAAGTTTGGGAACCACTGATCTAAAGCAAGTAAGAGCATGCCCAGGGGCTAGTCATCAGAATGACCTCAACAATCGTTGAAGTTTTATTAGCTGGCAAGAAGTATTAATTGCTTAAACCAAGTCACCCAACTCTTTAACAAAAGAGATTTCTAGAAGGGCTTCCAAAACACCAATAAAAACAATACAGTTCTTAAAAGACCAGTTATCAATATAATCTCAGCTGTGGAAGTTGTGAACAACTTACCTACCATACAAAAACTCTTTCAAACCAATACCAAAATAATGACCTTATTTGCATGTTTAGTAGAACATTTAATTTGTTACACACCTATGGCATTACTTAATTCTTAACTGTGTATTGCCATTTTACTGTTAGTTATTCAACCTGGCAACAAAGTATGTCATAGCTTATTAAAACTGTCTCTTTATGTTATTCCATACCTCTTCCCGGGATCTATCAAAATCCACAGGGGCTACTACAATTTTTGACTCCATTCTGGGTGCTATTAATGTAGTTGGTGTAACAGGAGTGACAGCCGGAGTAGAATCTGATGAGAGTATTGGTTCCCTTTCTGGACTATCCAGAGAAACTTCCTCTGTGGCTTCTGAAAAAAGAAGAAGAATATTTATGAATTCCACAAGAACAGTCTCCAGACAACGGACACTACTGACAGAGAGATTCAGAGTGCCTTCTGTTGATTTTTTTACAATTTTATTTTATTTGTACATCTTTTATTTTGCTTTTGAATACCTATCCACAGTGTACAGTACTACTGTGCTGAATCTAAAATTCAGAAGAAACTACTGAAGAAATCTACTGGAATTATTATTTGTAAACATTAAAAGTTATTATAAGAAAAAATAAGAAAACTTTCCTTTAGTATTAAAATTTTGATGAGTTACAAGTGTAATTTGCTTACCAACATCAAGCCAATTATATCTAACACAACATTTTATTCATTTGACAATTTCTATATATCCCTGTATAAATGCACTAATATATATATATAAGACAAAGTTTTTCCCCATTTCTACTCTGAGATGCCAGGAACTGAACCTTTTACAGGAAAAGGCACATTCTCTATGAGTGAGCTCAGCAGTCCATCCTCAAATTAACTAATCATTATGTTTCATAGAGATTATAGAGAAATCCCAAAAATATGATATGCAGAGCACAAGCAGATGATGCATAAACAATTCAAATGCTGTTTTATTCCTGAACGCTTGCCCTCTCAGCAACATCAGCTAGTTCGGATAATCTCAACCATTACTAACATATTTCTAAGTATAACTCGTTTCCTGGATCCATACTTCCAAATTAACAAAAGGAAGTGCTGTGTGGGGCAAGAGGGAGAAAAACACCATATGACATGACTCTACAGGCACACTCCACTCAACCTACAAATCATGAAGCAAAGGTTGACCAACCATCTCCTATTGTTTAAATAAAGATAAAATGTACATCCCATTAATACATAGGCATAACAAATATAGAAAATATCACTGTCATCAGTATATAAAATAGTATCTGAATGAGGAAACCAGTACAGTGGATATGCAGTACACTGGTGAGCATAATGAGCACAAGAAGGTTGCTTTCAGAAGTTGTGTAAGTGGAAGCCTGTTTCCCCACATTTTAGAATGTAACAGAGGACTGTGGCTAGTTCAAGAGTGAAAACAGGTTTCAGTCTCTACTTTTCCCATACAAAAATGTATGTAAACAAACTCCATACTCAATCAAGAACATTTGGGTTGGTAAGAAGCCATAATTTGTAAGTATGTCTGAGCAGAGCTTACACAGGCTTTTACAATTAGCATTCATGAGACAGACAGACAGCCTTTGAATGGCTGTCCATAATGCTATTATTTATTGAGATCAATTTGATTTTAAATGCTGACAACAAAGTTCACAACCCTGTGTCTTAAAAGCCATTTTAAATAATGCAATCAATTACTTCTCACTCTATGACTGCAACACTGAGTTCTCAGGAAATGTACATTGTAACAAGTAATGTTTCAACAGAAATGATCTGAATGCCCTATTTTGAAAGAAAGTGTGGGGAGGGGAGAGAAAGTTACCAGCAAAAAGGTCTTCCCTGTCATCATCTAGTATGATTTCCGCAGGCTTAGGACCATTAGAATTTGTACTGATGTCTTCAGCAGGAAGACTGGCTGGTTCTGGAGATGAGGGGCTTGACTGTTGAAAGAGGAAACAGTTGGGAAGCAAAGTATCAGCAGTTAAAGTTACTGCATTTCATAACATTATCATTTACAAGTACAGAACATGAAAAACAACATTAGAAGCATGCTTGTCAGCAATTTCCATTTCCTAGATTTTTAGGCAAGAACATACAAAAGGAAACATTAATCATTAATGGGGGACGGGGGAAGGTGGAAGAACTCGGCAACTGTTTCTCTCTAGGATATCCCAATATATTCTTAATTTATGTTCCCAGTTAAATATAAACTATAATGTTATCTAGTATCTACTTGTAGAAACATTCTTGAAATTACTGCCCTCATTGATTTCCTGGAGCCCTAGGACTGATTGTTGAGTGTCAAAACGTCCTGATTTTGGAATAAGCTTATATAGCATGAAAGGTTTTTAGGCTAAAATCTTATGGGTGTTTACTTAGAGTAAATTTAACACAGATTCTCCATATATCTGCCCAAATTTGTTTGCAAATTGTTAAAGTTTCACCAACTGCAAAAGCTCTGCAAGTCTCAAATTTTCAAAGTAAGGTTTTTCAAGTGACTACAACAGAAGTCATGTTCATACTCCCAAAACATTTCAGAAAGGTAAAAACCCTAAAGAAGTAAACTTGCAAAAAGTCAGTAGAATTTTCTTAGGATTGGGTTGCTAGTAACAGATCCCGGCTCAGTTTTTCTCAATTGCTTTTCTAGGAAAATTTGTTTATTGACAGATGCCACTAGTATGTCCTAAGGACAGCACAACTATTGTGTGTGTTTGTTTTAAGTGTACAGTTGAACAGTTTGATATAAATGTGTCTTATGAACATAAGAAAAGCCCTGCTGGATTAATCAAGAGGCCAATCTATTTTGGCATCCTGTTTCTAACAGTGGCCAATGAGATACTCCCAAGTAGCCCACAAAAAGTAGGGCACAACAGCCCACCCAGCAAGTGGCAAGCTACCTCTAGAAATAGAGCTCACACTTTGCTGTCACTTATTTACAGTCCACTTCCCTCCCTCTCTCTCACAAAGCAGCTACCCCAAGTCATGTACACTAAACATATATCAGAGCAGGCCAATTAAAGGGTCCCTCCTTTCTCTCATTTCCAAGAAGTGGCTAGCTGCTGCTGGAGCTGTGAGGAAAGGGGCTAGATAACAGGCCAGGGGGAAGAAACAAATGCAGACATAACAAAAACCACTTGAACCAGTGTTCTTAAACTATCTTGTGGAAATGAATTCTATTAGAACGTCCATATGGATCTTTTTGTCTGTCCTGAATCTACTATCCACTCTTTTCATTGGGATACTATGTCTATACGCTCACTGTGTCAGAGAGACAAGATTCACAACCGATTGCTTTTAAATTGATTTGTATTTGCTATGAGACTTTTATTGAATTGTATAATATGGCCGATGTAACTGTTGATATACTGTATTGCTTGATTATTGTACTGTTTTGTATTTCACTGTACTGTATTGTATTGTGACATATGTCACATAACCGGTATAATGTGAACCGCTTTGATCAGACAGAAAAGCGGTATACAAATAAAATTATTATCATCATCATCATCATCATCATCATCCCTATCTCAGACTTCAAGAAACCCAATGCAATTAACTGTTCTATGGAGTGAAGCAGTGTGTTCTTCTACCTAGTATTTCGAGGGCATTTTTGTGATCTTAGTATGCCTCATTTCTCTCATTCAACACTTCCAGGTAATAACTCTAGCCAGTTGCACAAGGAGTGAGCGAGCTGCACTGACATCACAGAAGAAGTACCTTCTGGAACACACAGGTATTGGTGCCTACAATCAGGAAAGGGAATGTGTATACAGGACAAAGAATAAAGTAGCTGGCCATAAGGAGCATTCTTTTCTGAACTGATGATATCAGTTTTAAAAAAGTAAGTTAAAAATATTAGTTAAAAGATGTATATAGTTTATGCCAGAAGCCAAATCATGTAGGGCCTATCATCAACTGTAGCAGTCATCATCTGCCACAAAGGGTCAGCCACCTGCCTTAGAATAGTAACTTCTGTCATGGAAACCATACATTAGATAATTTCCCTGGGATGATTACCACTGGTCCAAAGGGAGGGCCTTCCTAGAAGCAGTTAGGCACTCACAGAATCCCTCAGGAAACTACAGTGGAACCTCACCATAGGCGGGAGCGCCATACGCGGCCTTGAGCATACGCGCTCAAGCCGTGGCGCATGCGTGGGGCGGAAGGGGCGACGCGTCCCATTCAGTTGAATGGGCGTGTGCGCCTGTTGCGCCCTGCGCGCGCCTGCGCCGCCGTGCACGAGCCCCATTGTTTACAATGGGGCTCAAGCATAGGCGGAAATCGACATACGCGGCGGGATCCAGAACGGATCCCCTGCGTATGGTGAGGTTCCACTGTACACTATCAAGATAGAGAATAAACTGCCCTGCAATAGCTTTTTGGTAGGAAAAGTTTACATGCTGCTTCGTCACTGCTGTGTTTGGTATATTATTGAAGCCAATGAGAACTCATCCGCTAAAGCACTCTTAGTGAAAATCCAGAGCATCTCTGCCTATGGAAAGGAGTACTCTAATTTCCCATGTGACTTCACAAACCACGTCTTTTAAATATAAGCATGTGAATAGCACAGAACAAAGCCACTCCTGATCAGCGCCGTAGAGAAACATCAGAAACAGGGACACTTTTATAACAGGATATCCATGTAAATATTTATAATTTTGTAGTCATTCAAACATTTTACTTTCATTGTTGCAGCACTCCTTCACCAAAGGTCACTGAAAAAGGACTCCCAATTCAACCAGTCCACAGCAGTATTTAACTGGCGCCAACTCTTCAGTGCCCAAAGATGTAGGGAAGATGGTGGAATGATTAAACCAGGGAGATCTAGCCACTGATTCACTGTGCTCACTAGCCAACAACTTATTCTACAAGTTGAAGCACTTCTTGTCCTAACAATAACAACTCAGGTTACAGTTCAGTTAGAGAAAACAAAGGCTGCCAGGTATAAATTCTCCTACAAAGCAGTGGCACTTTTGCCTTCATGTCAAAGCCTTTTATAAGCACAGAACATGTACTGATTTTATTCTACTGAAGAATTCCGCATTAGCAACAATTCCTGCTATTGTTTTACTCATTTTCTAGATTTACAATTATGAGCTAATTTAACTACCATGCCTCTAGAAAGCTTCTGAAGGCTAAAAATTTGTATGTGAGGAAAGCTGAAAACTTGCATAATTAACTCTAATGTGCACTTTAATGTGTACAAATTTAGCTACTGTGTTTATTAATTCTTATATTTGTGCTTTATTTTGTGCTATGGATTCACTATTTAAACAGTGTTATGGTAAGCTGGAGTAACTGAGAGGGACAGAGGAAAATAGCTCCAGTAAATAAAATCCTCTTGAAAACTATTCCTTTCGCTGTATACTTAAAATGAAAACTTCAGCAGCTCTTTCAACGCTGCCTATCTCCTGTTCACAAAGCACACAAAAACAAAAACACTATCATTAAAACTGATAAGATGGAAATAAACTGAACACGCTGGTCTCCTTGAAGCTCAGGCCTAGGAAACATCCTGCAAGAAAACAACAATGCTTCGTTTTTGTGACAAATTATCCCTTCGTACAATGTTTTTCACCCAACAGACACAAAAAAAGGGGATCAGGACAACCAACAGGGACAGGAAGGCCCTAACTTAAACTGCTGACAAATCAGAGTAAGCATGTGTATGATTGTTTAACATGTATTGAACGCGTGAACTTATTCAGTGAGACTTACACCAAGTCTTCAGCCAAGTATCATCTTCCAAGAAACAAAACATACTGATTTCACGAGCCAATATTAAATACGATATTTGCATTTCAGATGGGCAGAGGAGCATGCAAGCTACACACCGTTCCAGTCAATGTTTGAATACAAGTGAGGGGAACAAATAAAACAATGCCACAGACTGACAAACATATACTCTTTCCCTACCCTGCGCACAGAAAAACATTCTGTACCAACAAAGTTTTACAGCATGAACCTTATACAGTCCTACTGAGAAGCAGCCATGACTGAACTTAACACATTCTGTTCACAGCCAGACTGTGCAAAGTTGCCAAACGCTTCCCAATGAGTGACAACGTATGGTTAAGTTACGATCCCGCAGAATACAAACTTCTGAGGGCAGAAAGACTGAAAGAGGAAGTTGACGTTCTGAGGGATGCACTCTGCAGTTTCAAGCGGCTTTCGGAGAATATCACACTACTACTGCTACAGAGCTATTGTTCAACTATAGCTACTAGGGCTGCCTTCCATGGCATCCTGGGATTTGTAGTTTAGGGAGGCCTAAGATTAGTGAGGCCCAAACTACAAATTCCAGGATTCCACAGGAAACAGCTGCAGCAGTTAAAGTGGGGTAATAGAGCTAAAGGAGTATAGATAGTGTGACGCTGGACTTGGCCTGTGATCCTGTTTTCCTAATAACAAACGAAAGAGTGGCCTCCGCAAGGAAAATGGCACGGAAAGAGGAACTGACTACACAATGTGTGAAATGCAAATGAAAGTGAGGTGCAGAAGCCCAGATAGAGATACTGAGTTAATTCTCATTGTGGTTTAGCCCTCTGGTTCTCTGCAATGTAGGGATTATCTAGTTTGACACTGCCTGAAATGCTATGGAATTGTGGGTATTGTAGTCGGTTGTGGCACTGGTGCTCAGCCTAAGGGTAAAACCTGGAGACACATTTGAACTGCAGGAACAATCCGGTTTGACACCACTTTGACAGCCCTGGTTTAAAGCTATGGAATTCTGGGAACTGTGGCTTGTTGTGGCACCAGAGCTCAGCCTAAAGGAGAATGAAAGGGTTTGGAGGCCTATCTTCATTGCAGAAATAATGCAGTTTGACACCACTTCAGCAGCCCTAGGCCTATGCTATGGAATCCTGGGAACTGTAGTTTTGTGAGCCATTTTAGCTTCCTCCGTCAGAGAGAGCTCTGGTGTCACAACCGACTACAATTCCCAGCATCCCCTAGCCTTGAGCCTGGGGCAGTCCAATAACAATAACAATAATGATGATGATGATAATAGTTGAAGGCATCCTAGATGCTAGAGGAGAGCGGGTGCAGGGGCTTGAGGGGAAGGGGCCAGAAATGGCAGGAAGGGAGGAGGCAGGCTGGAGCCAGGCCCATGGCTGGGAAGGGGCTGCAGGAAAGGGATGGAGGAGCCTCTGACAGCAGAGGCAGGGAAAGGAAGAGGAGAAGGAGGAATGAATAGGGGGGCTGGGGCTGCTGTTCTTGCCCGGTGGCTATACCTCCAGGGTGGAGACGGTGCTGGTGAAGAGGTCCTCGCCGTCCTCCAGCTCCTCGAAGTCGGTCTGCCTGCCGTCCCCGATGAGAGGAGGGGGCTCCCTTTCCGCCGCCATCTTCTATCCCCCTCCTATGCCTCCTCCTCTTCTCTGAGAGGCGCGAGATTTCCGGCAGCTGCTGCCAGTCAGGTGACCACTCCCGGGCACGCCCCTTTTGCTCCGCTCTCACGTGACCTCTCTCTCAGGCAGCGTCCGCGAGACTCCCGCCTCCGGTGGGCGGAGCCAAAGAGGCCTCGTGATTGACAGCAGGGAGGGAGGCAGGGAAGAATTCTACGCAAATCGTAACCACCGCGGTTCAAACACTATAGAATTGTGGGAATTGTAGTTCGTTGCGGCAGCAGTGCTAATCCCCCGCCAGCTAATCCTCTTTTCTCGCCTCATGTTTCTCAGCAACCAAGATATAAAAGAGACTGCGGAAATAATCCACTTTGAGACCGCTTTAACTGTCCCTGGCTCAATGCCAGGGAATTCTGGGAACTGTAGTTTTTTCTCCCCTGAGACGTTTCTCCTGCCAGAGAGACCTCTGGCGCCACCACAAACTACAACTCCCAGAATCCTCTAGCACCGAGGCAGGGCGGTTAAAGCGATCTCAAACCGGGTTATTTCTCCAGTGTGGATGCAGCCTGAGGCAGTGACTTTGCTTACTGTCATTCCTCTGTTTATTAAAACAAGTTTTAATATTTAATGTTACCATTTAATGTTTGCTTATTTAGTCAAATGGTGGAAGTGAAATCGTTTCAACTTCTGAGGAGGGAACCCTGTGGGGATTTGTCTGCAGCTGAAGCAAGGAAGGAGCCTTGTTCTGAGGGGAAAAGAGCAGCAGCTGTTGCTGGTCAAGAAAAATGACCACGGAAACTCTTATTTCCTTTGCCATCTTAGAAGCTGAGAAGCATTAGGAGAGAAAGAAGGTTGCCCGGTGGTTTTTAAAGGTGAAACCTCCAATCTGGTGTCCTCCGAAACCATCAGGCAAAACTGGACTATGAAAGGCTCCTGTGTAGTTGATCTTCCTCAGGAAGTGCACTGAAAACACTAATTGGTAGCTTAAATGGTGATTAACCCATCAAAACCACGCAGTCGCTATTAAAACGTGATTAACATTTTCACACACAAGAGCCATGATCCCAGGAGTAACCAGGGAATAACCAGGCAATAAGCAGCAAAAGAATCATTCACGGGAAAATCCTGTGAATGATTTGTTGCCGTTGATTGCCTGGCTATACACGATAATGGCACTTTAATTGCTTCTCATCATGACATTGCGTGAAAACCATTAGCGCAATTGGGCAATTATCCAGGGATATTCCTGGGATGATCGCACTTTGCGCGTGACACAGTGTGAAAATCTTAAATCGCAAATGTGCAATTTTGATGGGTTAATTACTGTTTATACTTCCAAATGTTCTCATGTGATAAACTCCTTTGAAGAAATATGAAGCATGCCATTGTGGTCGAACCCTCCTGGGAGTAAATAAAAGATATAACCTATGCAGCATCTTATCACCCAACCTCTTCAACCTATATGCAGAACATATTGTGAGAAAAGCAGGATTGGACATAAAAGGAGGAGGAGTGAAAACAGGAGGAAGGAATATCAACAATCTAGGATACACAGATGACACCATAATACTAGCAGGAAATCTCACAGAACTACTAAGGAGGATCAAGGAAGAAAGTGCAAAGGCAGGCCTACTGTTGAATGTAAAGAAAACAGAAATAATGACCACAGAGAATCTACACAAATTCAACCCAGACAATGAAGAAATAGAAATAGTAAAAGAGTTCTCATGCCTGGGATCAAACATTGATAGAAATGGGGACTGCAGCCAGGAAATGAGAAGCAGATTAAGAAATAGGGATGACAGCTATGAAGGAACTAGAGAAGATCCTAAAATGCAAGGATATACAACTGAGCACAAAAGTTAGAATTATACAAGCTACTGTGTATGGATGTGTGAGCTGGACAGTTAAGAAGATAGGAAGAAAATCAGTTCATTCAAAATGCAGTGCTGGAGAAGAGGGCTGAGGATTCTGTGAACAGCCAAAAGGACAAACAAATGGGTCCTAGAGTAGATCAAGCCAGAAATTTTCCTGGAAGCCAAGATGACCAAACTGAGGCTGCTATACTTCAGACACATCGTGAGAAGGCATGACTCATTGGAATAAACAATAATGCTAGGAAAGGTGGAGGGAAGCAGAAAGAGAAGAAGGCTGCATGCTAGATGGATGGACTCTATTAAGGAGGCCACAACTATGAATGTACAGTCACTAAGCAGAGTAGTGGAGGAGGACAGGGCGTCTTGGAGATGTCGCATCCACAGGGTCACCATGGGTTGAGATCAAACGGAGGGCAGCAAACAACAAATAATAGTAGGGTCCCTGTGATATAACCTATACACACCTACTTGGGAGTAAACTGCACTGGCTATGTGGAGGGCCCTTTGAAGAAGACATTGTGCTTGTCTTCATATTTAAGGATGTTTCAATGATATTGGAGGGGAAGAGTAATTTGCAAATAAGCAACATTAATAACTTGTTCCCAAGCTGAACCTACCCAGCTCCAGCCCCATTTTGGTGTCTCTGGCATAGCCAGACATATTTGATTATCTGCAGACTACAGCAACAACATTTTTCAAGACAAGTACCAGAACGCACCTGGTTTGTTAACAATTGGATAAAATATAGAAGCAACACCTGCTGAAATTCTCCTTACCACAGTGCTACTAAAAGGCACAGGATATATATGCCTGGCCTCTGTCACTCTGTGTAGTCAGCTTACTATAGACCCAGGAAGTATTAACATACAAAACTCCACTTTTGAATCCATTTTTCCTGCTCTAACAGAAATGTAAAACAATATATCAGAAGGATATGTTTACAAACAATTGCCAAAGTACAAAGTTGGCCATGATTAGTGTACAGTTCTTGGTTTTCTAACTGCATTATGCCAGAGTTTAGGGGAAAAAATACTCCAATTAAATATGATGTTACCATCTAATTAACACACATTCTGATCTTAGAATTTATGAAGTCTCCTTGATGGGGAGGACACCTGTAGAATATGACAGATTATGATAAATGGAAATCCCCTCTTTTAAACAGCTGTTAAAGGAGCCTTTTCACTCATCTCCTTCAACACATAACAGTTCCTGCTTTTAGCTGTGTGTTTTCCCCACTTTTTTTAAGGGATTAAGAGTACCTGAATCCAATGAGACTTACTTGTTCTCCATACCCCACACATCCTGCAGGGTTCCTGCACCATTAACTCTTGTCTAGAAAAGGGTATTTCAGTGGGTGCTTCTTACCTGACACAGGCTGTGCTGCAACAACCAGAGAGGATGACAGAAGTGGCCGCCTATGATTCTTCTCTAGGAAATATCATACAATGGCAGGTGGAATCCATTGTGGCTGATTGTGTGGACAAACTGGCAACTAATAGAAGGAGCAACCATGAGTTACTTACAATAGGTGAAACCAACATATAAAGTCACTCCTTTTGAAGTTTTTCTGCAGAGTATTGCTCTTCATTTCCCATCTACGCCTCTTTTTCTTGGTGATCAAAGATGGGAATCATGTCATCCTCCAGATGGTTACAAATCCAAGCATTCCTCATTATTGGCTATGAGAGCTAGGGCTGATGGGAGTTCCAGTTCAGCAACATCTGGAAGATCACATGCTTCCCATTCTTGCTATAGACACTGAGGATGCGGCTATTCTCTGTGCTTTTCAGATTAGTGTGTTTTTTCCCTTCTGTTTTGGACTCATCAAGTGTGGAATATGACACATTCTGCATTCGACATATGTGTAGCAGTGACAAATATCTTCGCTGGTGTACGGAATATAGGATACAGTGGACCCTTGTATACGCTGGGGTTGGTTCCAAGATCCCCCGTTGTATAACAAAATCCGTGTATCTCAAGTCCCATTAAGTATAATGACATAGAAAAGGGTGTCCCTAATAAAAAATGGAACATCAAGGTAAATTTATACTTTTTTGGAACATTTTCAACCGTGTATGCTTAAATCCGTGAAAAAGGCCACTGGACTCTGTCCAATTTATTTCAATGTGTCTTATTTCCAAACAAGTATATTTAGGGCTACATTTTTATGTATCCTTATTTTCTCTGGCTAATATTTTTGTCATTTCATAAATATAGTCCCATTTGATGTACAATAATCTGTGGCTAGTTGGAAACAGTAGCAATATAGAAATTGATTACTCTTGCATTGAATAATCTGGTTTAATATACTTGCAGATCAATAGCTTCCATCAATGGCAAATAGCTCCCACAGATTGGAGCAAAGGGCTTTGAATTGGTATTTCAAACATATATGAAGTTGCTTTTGTGGGTTATACATAATAGCACTATGTAAAGCTGTGTGCAAGTCAGAGGCCAGTAAAGAGTGGGTTTGTATGGGATCATAATATGTAATATTAAGCACAAACAGGGACCAGGGGGCACTCCTCCCTACATTAGTACAAAACTTTGACCACAAAATATGAGAATTAATAGGGTAACTAGATTATAAATTAATTAAATGATAGCCAGATAGATATGGAGTGTGTGTGGTGTGGTGTGTGTATAAAATGACCACTAAATCCCACAATCTCTTGCCTATAAGGTAATAATTTCTGTCTGATAACTTTCTAGCTGGCATTGGTGTGACACTTTGAGGACCAGTGAGATGTTTATTTTCTGTCCAGTATCACAGTTTCCCAAGCTTGCTTGTTCCAGAGAAAGCATACTAGGTTTCAAGTTGATCCCAGGGGGGTTGAGAAGAGCTATCGTAATTTCTTAATCAATTGCAGTGCGTGCTTTATGCGATAGAGGTGAATTGTAAGAAGCTATCTTTTGACAGTACATCAATGAATCATACATTTGTTTTTACTGCTGTCTTGTTTGTTAAAATGTTGGATCAAATTACTGCAGATAGTAAAAATCCCTTCACTGTTTCATGTGGTTTTTTTTAATGTTTCATACAAAGCTTTTTTCTCACTTTTTTTAAGTGAAAAGAGAGAGAAGTCTTGAAGTACAGAAAGTAGAAAAGCATTCTGTGGGTGAAGCTTTAGAAGTTAGTTATGAACGTTAGGTAGAGCTATATAGGCTAAGACCAAAGGAGTCTCTGGCCTAGCATTCTGTTCCCAAAACTCAAACACCCATACCACCAGCTCTCATAACATCTTTAATAAGTCTTTATAGAAGCAGAGTTTGAGACTGCTTTAAGTGCCCTGGCTCAATGGTAGGAACTCTGAGATTTGTGAGACATTTAGCCTTCTTTGTCAGAGAACTCTGGTGCCACAGTAAACTACAATTCACTGGCTTCCCTAGCATTGAGCTATGGCAGTTAAAGTGGTCTCTCACTGGATTATTTCTGCAGTTTTGGACCATAAACTCAAGGGAAGTTTCTAAAACAGAGGCCTGTTACAGACAGCCAAAATAAAGCTGCTTCGAGTCACAGTGGAGGTATGGTGTTTCAATGATGCATGCATCCTAAGAGTCCAGAAGTTGCACCAAAGCCATGCTCCAGCCCTAAGGACTGGAGTGTGGCTTTGGTGTGGCTTCTGGACTCTTAGGACGCATGCGTCATTGAAACACCATACCTCCACTGTGACTCGAAGCAGCTTTATTTTGGCTGTCTGTAACAGGCCAGAGTCACAGTACTATGTGAGGACCATGTTCAATAACACAGTATAAACACACAAGATTATGCCAATTCCAATTTCCTTAAATTAACTCCAGTTGGCTTATTCCAGTGATGTCTTCTGTGACTGGCAACAATTTAAGATACATCTCTCCCCCCCCCCAGCCCTTGCACCTAGATACTTAGGGCCCATTCCCACTGTGGTTCAAACTGGATCATGTCAAATCACGATCTGGTTTAAACCACTATGGTTCCCACTTGGGAATCGATTTGGAATCGATTCTTAAGGGGGGGGGGCATGGTTTTCTCCCATTTAACCCATGTCAAAAAGGAGCTGGGTTTTCCCACTCCTTTTTGGGCTGAATCGATTGATTTGACAATAAATCGATTCAGCTCAGTGGGAACCCAGGGCGGATTTGAATCCGCCCTGGCAGCCCATCTCTGCCCCAGCTGTGCCTCCCTCCATCCTGCCACCCATACGTCCTTCTTTCCCTCCATCCCCCTCCTTCTCCTCTTCCTCTTCCTCCCCCCCTCCTGCCTGGGGGCCCAGGCAGTGGCGGTGGGGCCTATCAGGGCTCCTTCTGCCGTCTGCTTCAGCTTCCTTGCCTCCATCCCTTAGGGTTAGCAACTAGTGCTGAGTCAAAGAGCTATTTTAATGTCACTAGGTTGCTTCTTCCTGTTTCAATATATTCTTTTTTAAAATACATAAATAAAGCCCACGCTCTACTCTTCCTTATTAATTATTGTGCTGAATGAGATTGCTCTCTCACACACACCAAGAGACTTTTTGGGCACCTTAAATAAGACAGGAACCGCAAAAATAAAAAAGTGCTGCTTCGTTCCATTTTCCTGCTCCCCTGGATCCTGGAAACAAAAGCAGTAATCACAGGAATCAAAAACATAAAAACCATGATCTCCCACTAGATTTGGCCAATCTGGAAGAGCTCTTAACTAGAGATATACTGTAAAAGACTGAACCTGCAGCTGTCTGCCTACAAAGCATCTTGTTTTTCACTGAGTTATGATCCTTTCTGTGGGCAATGAATGAAGCTCTAGTCAAAACTGGAAAAAAAATGAAGCATGAAGGAGGCATGGCCAGAAAGGAAACAGATATCAAACCTAGGTTTCCTGCCAGGAGAAAAAGGCAGATAAGAGACAGGCTTCAGGAACAGGATGCAATGGAAGAGAAATCTTGTGATCAACAAGGCCTGCAAATGAAGCCAAGTTGTAAGGTCAAGGGATCTCCATGCTTAAGGGAGCAGGGGCATGCCTTATGCCTCAGTAACATGTTAGCATAGTGGAGCATATGAAGAGGATAACAGGAGGAGAGCTAATGAGAAAAGCATCAGGAAACCAGCAGTTCACCACCAAGGAAGGAATGCCTAAGGTTTAAACAGAAATAATGAAGTCTGATACCACTTTAACTGCTATGGCTCAGTTCTATGGAATTATGGATTCTGTAGTTTTCTGATATATTTAGCCTTCTCTATCAGAGAGCTTTGGGGCCACAATAAACTACAAATCCCAGGATTCCATAGCAATGAGCCCTGGGAGTTAAAGCGGTGGCAAACTGCATTATTTTTGTAGTGCGGATTAGATCAGAGAGGAAGAGAGAGAGAATCAACAGCAACAGACAAAAAACGGTTTGTCCCACTTGCTCACATGCACTAAGTTTTGTTCAAGATGAACATGTGTGTCATTAGCTAAACTATCAAGAACCTTGAAGGATCTGTTCAGGCATTTCATCTTGATCTTGTACCTGGTACTTTCCCAAATTAGTGAGAACAACAGATCTGGGGGATGCAACAACATGCTCTGCAGTGGCATCTAGTGGATACAATGGTAATTATTGCTCTGCTCTTTGTGAGTAACATTTTAGCCGAGTGTGAAAATGTATTGAAGAACTCTCATGCTTGGCATAGCTTAATGCCTGCATTATTTCCTTCAGAGCAGAGATGGGAGAGACAAGAGGCAAACAATTGTTCCACCTTATCAGTAGTGGAATTCTTTCTGCCAGGGTGAACAGAAAGTAAGATTGCAATCTATCATGAGAAAGATTGCTCACTCCCAATTGCTTATTATAACCAAGTCTTGCCTGCAGTTATTTGGCTGAAATGAGGAAAGCTTTGTAGTAACGAGGAATGTCCAAAGTAACCTGATGAGTAGGAATGGCACTGCAGGTATACCTCAGTAAAATAGATGTGTTCCAACAGAAAACTTGGTACCAGAGACAGAAATAACTTGGGAAAAAATAGGGATAGGTTGTTGTATCACATAATAGAATAGCAGTTCAACAATTTGCTTCAGCAAAATTTTTATCCAAAGCTAACAATATGCACGTGTGAAATGAAACAACCAAATCAGGTAAGACTTCCATAAGTAAAGAAAAACATGCTGAACCTTCTAGAGACCACTTGAAAGCTCCTTCCAAAATCCATCCAGGGATGATTTCCCTCACCAGCCTCTACTTTTCTTATGATTTTCATTTTGGTGGCCAAACTTATTGATCTATGCTTTTTTAATGTTAGGGACAACAAGTGTGGTAGGCATGTCTGCTCTCCTTACCACGCCTCTGTTTTGATGTTCATGAATGCTCAGTAATGGATTCTAGCTGTAATTGTTGTTAACCTAATTGTTGTAGGCACACACTACAGTAGAATTAGCTGGAAAAGAATCCCATTCTTTCCCAGCTCATGCTCTGTTTATTGCATTGTATACTGGAGACACTGTACTGCAACCTGACACCAAAAGTCTATTTCATCCAGCCTTCCTTTACAATCCTCCCAATGCTGATACTGTCAAAAAAGAATGGCTTTTAGGTAAAAAGTGAACAAGAAGGAAAGGGGGTGGGTGGGGGCAAAAAAAGACTTTATAAAAAGAATTCCCATACTTAGTCTCCAACATTGATCAGAAGGGAGACTGCAGTCAAGAAATCAGAACACTAGGCATGGGAAGGGCAGCTATGAAAGAACTAGACAAGATCCTAAAGAGTAAAGATATACAATTGAACACCAAAGTTAGAATCATCCAAGCCATTGTATTCCCCATCACCATGTATGGATGCAAAAGCTGGACAGTGCAGAGACATTATTACATTGCAATTTACCTGCGGGATACATGCAGGATTTAAAATTAAAAGACAGATTTTATCACACTGCCCTGTAGCCAGGCAGTATGCAATCCATATGCAATCTGGGCTTCTTGCAGTTTTTCCAACATGGGATTTTCCTGTACTTGAAAAACTGCGTGAGAAGCCAGAGAAGCACAGGTTGCATATGAGTTGCATACTGTCTGGTTACAAGGCAGTGTGGTAAAATCAATTTTTGACTCTTAAATTCCATGTCTATCCACCGGGCAAATTGGGGATGCGGTGCAAAAATCTCCAAGAAAATTGATACATTTTTCACTGTATGAAGGAA
Source organism: Sceloporus undulatus (assembly GCF_019175285.1). Taxonomy (NCBI): domain Eukaryota; kingdom Metazoa; phylum Chordata; class Lepidosauria; order Squamata; family Phrynosomatidae; genus Sceloporus; species Sceloporus undulatus. The sequence goes on from NC_056523.1 coordinate 263,079,959, forward strand.
GGTGCAATGTTTGAAAAAACTTTGCTTATTAGTTTTTCCTTTCTATGCAACTATTACAGTTACAAGTTCTTTGCCATTAAAAGGCCCCAATTTGGTGGCTACTCTCTTTGTAATCCCTTGAGGATTAAAGTATAGAAATAATATGCAGGAAGAATGATCATACTATCACCATAATTCAAAACTGGGTTTATTCCAGTACCTCTAAAGTTGTCACCGCATTGATGATCACATGCCCTTCCTTTTTTGCTTCATGTTTTGCTGAGGCTGAGGATTAGTGAAGACATGCCATAAAATGTATTTGTTGCATTTGGCATATGTTGCCACTCTTATGGTACTGTAGAATCTGAAACTGTTTTTTCTTCTTCTGTACTTCAACTCTTTTAATGTTTGGGGTGGTTTTTTTTACATATAAATATCTGAGGAAAGTAGACACAGTGAAAAATAAAAAGAAGCTTCCAATAAAAGCGGCATGGCAGTGCTTACCTGAACTTTTCTCTGAGTCTTATAATACAAAAAGAAAATTATTCGTATTGTTTTATTGAGCTGTGAATTCAGTTTTGTTAGAAATAGCAGAGGTTTTCTCCTGCAGGATTTATGGTCAGGCGTTTTTTAATGATCATTTGCAATATGTCAAGATTATTTACTTAGCTTCTTATTATTAGAGAAACATTCAGTGCCCATTTTACTGTACTGCTTTTGCTACGCAGAGATATAATTGTACTGCTAATAGTTGTTTTTGTTTTTGTTGATTGCCCTGAAGTAATTTCTGAGTTATGGCAACCCTAAGGCAAAACTATCATAGTGTTTTCTTGGCAGAACTTGTTCATGGGGGTTTGCCCTTGCCTTCCTCCAAAGCTGAGAGTGTGTGACTTGCTTAAGGTCACACATTGGGTTTCTATGGTGGAGCAGGGATTTGAACCCTGATTTCCAGAGTCAGACTTGGGCTACATATAAAAAAGGGGGAGTGAATATGTTTTCAGCTTTGGTGTGACCTCTCTACTGTCTTTGAATGCAATCCTTCACTACTCCTATTCACACTTCCCCAATGATTTAATGACCCCTGTATATTTTCTTCTACTTAAATGGGCCTGAACAGACAGACCAAAATAAAGCTGCTTTGGGTCACTTTGGAGGTAAGCTGTTTAAATGACACATGCATCTTAAGAGGCCAGAAGCTGTGTTCCAGTCCTTAGGGCTGGAGTGTGGCTTTGGCGTGGCTTCTGGCCTCTTAGGACGCATGCAGCATTTAAACAGTATACCTCCAAAGTGACCCAAAGCAGCTTTGTTTTGGCCTTCTCTTTGGGCTCAAATATTAGCTTTGTATTGTAAGGAGGTTGCTTCGTGCCTGATCACAAGGCCTGTTTTATCTGTAGAATATACAACCTGACTTTTTGGGAGTGGTGTGTGTGTGTCTGTGGTAGTAGTAGCAGTGCTCTCAGATATCAGAGCCTGAGTTCTAAGTCTGCAGTTTTCATGGGCATTCTCCAGGCAGGAAACAAAGGTGTACATTTTTCAGTTTTAGTGGGATTAGCTCTAGGCAGGTGAAAAGGGCTATATTCACATCTCCTGCTGTGCTAGTAAAGCAGCAACTTGCTGTAGTTTGAAAAGCTTAATTGATTAGTTGCTGCAACTTGCTAAGACTGGGATGGTGGGTGTCTATATATTTACTCACCCTTTGCTGTGGTCTGCCTCCACCCTCTGGCTAGAAGGAAATTGGCTACAGTAAATGATTCTTATCTTAACTAGATGAGAGGGAATAAATCCCTCATTTCACCTTCACCTGGGAGCAACCCTGTTCACTAAAATTTCTGTCTCAATTTCCAAACAAGAAAATGTAATTCTTTGTGCATTTGTTTGAATGACAATCTGTGATCATATATGATTAGTACTTAATGATAACACCAGGGGCTTTCCCTAGGTATCAGGTTTTGGCCCAAAACCATAGGGCCTGGGGCTACCCTAAACTGGTAAATCATGTGTGTGGGGATTTATGCTTGAAGCAAGGGCCAACCAAGTAGTGCTATTACAAATGCATTCTGTATTAAAAGTGAAGAAGGTTTTTACTGAATTCAACCTGGAAATGAAAGGTTAAAATGTGCTCTGACAACTGGTTCAGATTTGTAGATCTGTGTAGACACTGCAATACCAGCTATATATAACTGCAGTAAAATCTGGCATCATCCTTAGTGTAGGAATAAAAGACTTCCATGTATCAAAGTTTCAGGGAAAAGAACATTTTGTGGCAAGGATCTACTGTGTAGATTCTACACAAAAATTGTGCAGGGAGAATGGAACTACATGGCACCTGTATATCTGTTTTCTCTTGTGCTTATATTTCCTATCTGGTTGTGTCTTCAAGCAGACATCTTCATTCTTCTTAATCAGCAAGGCTCTTTAGGAGCTTTCAGCTATGCCTTATAGAAAAAGCTAGGAGGGATTATTGCAAGCAGTAACTCCTCTCCATGCTCTCAACAGTATCCTTCACATATTTGATTGCATGTTGACAAGTAGTGGGGATATGGTCGTTTTTCAGCCTTACATATTGGATAAGAGTTGAAGAAGAAAGAAGCAAGCTGGGGAGAAGAATGTTATTATATCTTTCTTTTTTTTTTTAAATCAGATCTAGGATTTTGAAGAAAATAACATCTAGTACTTGTAATTTTTAGCATTAAAATATTAAAATATGTAGCCATATTATAAGGTTATATTGCTGTTTTTTGCTGTCTGGATCTTGGTGTGTGCTTTAAAACCTGCAGAAAGAAACAGTTGAATCTCCAGTTCAAATTTGCTGCTGCAAGGACTTTCTATACCAGTTGTCATAAATATTTTATGTTAACCAATCGAAGACTTTGCACTTGTTTTGGTAGCTTCCTAGCAGAGAATAGGTGTGGCAGTCTGTCCTGATGTTGTTGAAGTCCTATCAGTCATACTCAGCATAGCGAGTGGTGAGTGATGATGGGATTTATAATCCAAAATCATCTGAAGGGCTAAACAACCTCCATCTTTATTCTAGAGATTGTTTTTTATTTTTTCTAGAAGAATTTATGAACTTCTGGGTTTGGCGGCCCCTGTTGTTGTTCTGGTTGTTGTTGTTGTGTGCCTTCTAGTCATTTATGTCATATGGTGACCCTATCATGCTGCTTTCTTGGCAAGATTTGTTCAGAGGAAGTTTGCCATTACCTTCCCCTGAGACAATGTGACTTGGGACCCTATTGCATGGGATTAAAACAGTGGTTTATCTTCCCCAAATTCATTGCTAATTTGGAAGGTAGCCGGGCCCTATCACATAGAAATCACCACTAAATCACTGCCTGGGTCTATCCCAGATGCAGCCTGAGTTCTGTAAGCTGCTTCTGCTGCCATTTTTAGAAGTTGGAAGTTTCCGTTTTCGAAAAGGGGCCACCGAAGCAGTTTGCAGGACCTGGGCTGCATCTGGGATGGACTGAGGCCATGATTTGGTGGCAATTTCTGTGTGATAGGACCTGGCTGCCTCCCGAATTAGCATTGAATTTGGGAAAGGTAAGCCGCTGTATTAATCCCATGTGATAGGGTACTTGCTCAGGCTCACCCAGTGGTTTTTATAGCTGAGCTAGGAATTGAACCCTGGTCTCCAAAGTCATAGTCCAACACTCAAACCACTATGCTACACTGCACTGAACAATTAGAAGATGACTTGATTAGTCTGTAATATAGGAGATTGATATTTTAAAATTATGTTGTTTAGATTCATATGATGTGCAGACCTTGGAAAAGTGACTTTATTTCAGATATAACCCCAAAATTGCCCAGCACCATCAAGCATAGCCATGGACTGGGGATTCTGGAAGTTATAATCTAAAAAAGTAATTTTCTGGGCTCCAGCTCTAGCACGGTATAAGTCTCTCTTCAATAGAAGAATTCCCCCTAATTAGTCTTTACAAAATCTTGAGAGCAAGAGGAGAGATAAACCTATGCTCATCTCAAAGTGGATTAGAATTTGAGTTCTCTGACCTAGCTGCTCCAAGTCACAGCATGGCAAACTGAAATAAATTGCCAGGTCATTGCACCCTGCCTGTATCAGTTTGCCTTCATATGCAATAAATGATGTGTGATTATAGTAAGCAGTTAGCATTTAGGGAGTACCTTTTGGCAAGCAGCTTTTTCACTTCCACCCACACACCCCTTTCTCTGCACACCAGTGCAGTGGCTTTGTGCCACAGTTTGAAGCCTCCTTTCAGTTGCTATTGAGAACAGAATAAACATGGGCAAAAGTATCAAGTCTGGAAATTGTCTTATGGCAGCAAAGAAATTAGTAATTGAGCCATTGCTATTTCCAGCATTTAATTTGCGCAAGGAACTCAGGTTGCCACCTTTCCTGGGCAGAAAATGTAGACTGTTGTATTTAACATCCATATAGAATGAAAATTAGCAAACCCTGCTGATGCTGGGTCAGGGCTGGTCCTAACATTAAGCATCTCAGTCAGCCATTTTAGGCAGCAGATTTGAGAAATGATGGATGGGCAGCAAAATTGATAGTTACCAGGGATGGGGGGGGGGGAGTATAACGGGGTTTATTTATTTTTAAACAATTTTTTGCCTCATGCGCTAAAAGAACTGTGCTGGTGTTTGTACTTTGCATCTTAACTTGAGAGGAAAAGAAAGAGGTGAGATTTTGGTTCCATCTCAAGCAGCAAAACATCTTGGGTCAATCAAGAGGGCTTGCCTGGAATTCCTGCCTGAGCCCCACTTAAAATACTAGAAGCTGAGAAGCTACAGACTCTGGATAATCACATCATTTGTTTGTTTCTGGTTTCATAACCGGATAATGGCTGTGACATGAAAATGTGGCCTCTCTTTCAAGAGCAAGTGTCAAGGGTTTTAAATTCTCATTATTATCTCCAAAGTTATCCTTTTTAATTTACTCCAGTCCCTTTGGAAACTCCACACTTACTTTTCTTTTTCATTTTCTTTTGTGGTGGCATAAATGTAAGACAGATTTTATTTTTCCTCACTTGTTACTGAGTTGCTCTCATTAAAAATGACGGATGCTAGTTTACTGCTTATATTATAAGCCCTGAGCAGAGATCACATCCCAAATTTTGTAGCAAGACAATAAGGAAAGAAATGAGCATTCATTACACTTATGGAAGATGTACGTGGCATTTGTATTTTGCTTTTATTTCATTTTATTTCCATATGTGTGCTGGCATCTACATAATAATAGATCCATAGGCTTATTTCTGGCTTTGCTATGGAAAGACAGTAATAGTTATGCATCATTTTTATATTAAGTGGTTGATATGTTATGGAACTAAATTAGGTGTGTCCTGATAAAAACTGCAGATTAGCATGAGAAATTGTGAATTCTTAAATCCAAGACTAAAGATGCTACCAAAACCTATTTTGGAATGGAATCTGCCATTCTGTTTGTGAATGTTGGGTCTTCAGATGTTTGGTGCTTCAGGTCATTTAGAATTCCTTACCACAGATGATGCTGGCTGGGAATTCTGGGAGTTGAAGTCCAAAACATCTGGTGGACCAAAGATTAAGAACAGTTGTACGATGCTACAGAAAAGATATGGAATAAGTTTAGATTCTGATTAGCTTCAGGGCATAGTACAAAGTTTTGTTTATTACCTTTAAAGCTCATCATGGCTTGGGCCTGAGTTACTTGAAGGAACACCTCTCCCTACATCAGTGGTTCCCAACCTTCCTAATGCTGTGACCCCTTAATACAGTTCCTCATGTTGTGGTGACCCAAACCCATGAAATTATTTTCGTTCCTACTTCATAACTATAATTAAATAGGTGCTTTCCAATGGTCTTAGGTGACCCCCCATGAAAGGGTCATTCGACCCCCAAAGGGGTCCTGACCCACAGGTTGGGAACCACTGCCCTACATAATCCGCCCCGCACTCTCAGAACATCTGGGAAGGATTTATTAGAATATCATAAGCCCATGTTAACATCAACTTCCTATAGATCGTTTACGGCTGCAGCCCCCAAACTATGGAACATCCTACCGGAAGAAATCCGTCTTATCACCACCTCAGATGCCTTTAAGAAGGCACTTAAGACGGATCTCTTCTGTCGGGCTTATCCATCCGACCTCTTATAGGAGATCTTTAAGATAAAATGCTTCACTTCTGGTTATGATGTATGTTTTCTAGATGTTTTAGATATTCTAGATGTTTTAACAACTTTATTGAGCTAATAATAATGTCAGTGTTTTATTGATAGTATTTTATAACTGTACTGTGTTATTTTATACAAATAAAATATTATTATTATAGTATTGTAGACTATGCCAAATATGCAAAAATTGGTATTCATCATGTGACACAAGTGTAGAATCATTTTGGGTGCCACCTGAATCTTCTTGATTGCAGATGGCTAGTTTGCAGAACCAAGTTCTTGCCTTTTAAGGAAGCCAAATAAAAAATACATTTCTGTAGAATTAGTTCCAGGCTAGAGCTTGAGGAAGTTACTTTTGTTTTGCTGCTAGAATCTCAGAGCCACCATGGCCAACTGAGCACTGTTGTCTCCTCCCAATGAAAAACCTCTCCCAAGCTCTGATTTCCAGAGCAGAACCACATCAGGCCATCTATCACTGTCAACGATTTTCAAAAATGCCTTGCTTGCAAATGGTATGTGATAGGTAACATCACTAGTAGAGTCCAGACAACTCGATACCTTTAAAATTTACCAGGCACTTGCCTTTTCTTTTCTTTTCTTTTCTTTTTTTGTACTTGTAAACTATTATTACTTTTGTAATAATACTTTACAAGTACAAAAAATACTTTTGTACTTGTAAAGCACTATATAGTGTAACTAAAAGTTAAAAATGTTTACCCAGGGCTCTTCTTCTGTTGCAACTTCTCATAACAGAAGGTGCTGCTACTTCATCACTTTTTAAACACTGTATGGCTGTGTTGCCTTTATGAGGATCCTCCAAACAATGGACCTGTTCATACATACTGGAGGTTCCAACGTGAACATATCAGAAGCATGGATCCACGTTTATGTTACATATCCAACCACTATAACATCCATGATCGCCACATCACTTTTATAAATGACTGAAATCACACAAATCTTGGTGGTGATATAAACAGCACCCTTGATAGGTATCTGTGCACACAGGCATGAGTCTATGATTATATTGGACAATCCTAAAGCACTCACGTGGAGAGTGGAGGCAAAAAATAAATCAATTCTGTGACAGTTGCTCTACAGATACACCAGGGTTTCTCTTGGGGGCATGGAGTTACATGTATTTGTAGGAACTCTATCTTGTAACATTTTGTGGAAAAATAAATAAATCCTGAACTATTGCTGACAATAAGCACTTCTTCAGTTCTTATATATTCAGAAGAAACACTAGAAGGCAATCTGCAGGAGCACCAGCTGGCAATTTCTAAGACTGGTATCTGTATTTATTGAATTTTTTCTTCCTTGTCAAGGAAAAGCTGACACTATTATCACACTTGTTCCATGAAACAGGGATGGTACTGATACAATTAAAACACTTGATGAAAGCTCCAGTGTCTGCACTGTAGATGTTGTGAAAGTGCTGGCAGAAGGATTTAGTCTGCCTGACAATGGTGAATAGCTTCACGTTAGAATTCAATGTATCACAGTCTATGACAACCCAGAAATGGCTCATTACTGAGGGATGGATGCTGATGCAGAGCTGTGCCTTGCTCTGACAACAGGGATACACTCAGCAGTATTTTAATAAGCTCTGCTGCATACCTGATGGCTACCTACTGTGAGATATGCCAGAGCATATGGTAGCATACTTGCTAGTGTCTGAACAAGTGAAAGCTGAAGGGGTTGAAAAGGCACTTATTTGAGTTACATTTTGCATTGCCAGAACAGCAAGTGGTTTGAATGTAGGAGACAGGAATAATGTGGTGTCTAACAAGATCACTGGCTTTACAGCTAAGATGCAGATTAGAACCTACACAATACCAATCAGTGTGGTTGGTGAACTGAAGGATGTATTGCTGGCAACAAAACTCTCCCATCAAAAATAACATGATGGCAGATGTATTGGCAAAACCAAAGCAAACAAAAATGTATTAAAACTGCATGCAACCAAAGCTTCCCTTTGCAGGAGTTCCTCCTCTTTATTTATAGCCTGTCTTCCTCCCTGGGATTAAAGATGGTTTACAAATTAAAATAAGTATAATACAGCTAAAAACACAGAAAAGATCAGCATTAAAATAGAATCAAACTATCCATAATATTAAAATAATTTAAAACATATAATTAAAAATAATAAAAATCAGAAACTACAATTAAGACAATACAGCACCCTCACAAAAGCCCTTTGTTTAAAAACCTTAAGTTCAAAAAGATGTCAGATTTTTTTAAAATGCCTACCAATGGAAGGACAGCAAGAAGGGGGTCATTCTGCCCACCCTGAAAAGAGAATTCTGGAGAATGAGCCATTGAGAAGGTCTTATCTCAGGTTCCCACAAGTCTTATCTGTGAAGGTGGTAGGACTGAGAGGGGGGACTCCAAGTCCCAACCCAGAAGGATACATGGTAGAGTATATCAAAGACCACTGGGAGTTTCAGCAGAGCCAACAGGGAGACATTGCCCCATCCAGTTCCCAGCATAGGTCATTCACTAGGGCAGGGGTAGGCAACCTTTTTGAACTGGGGGCCGGGTTGCTGTCCCTAAGACAGGGGGGGGGGGGGGGAGAGCGAAGCCAAAAAATAAATAATTAAATATTTTTTTAAAAAACAATCAAATAAATAAATAAACCGGGACAAATGTAGGGCAAAATTTTCAAATGGAGGACACTTTTTATAAAAATGGAGGACACACAAAAAATTGCTGATTTTTAAAAAAATGTTAATATAAATGCATGTTTCTGAGGTTTCTATAGACAATTGCCCCCTTGCCCGATGTTTGCCCTACCTTGTCCACCTCTTCCTGATAGGCCAAGGCCCCACGCGAGAGGCCAAAGGCTCCGGTGGCAATTGGCGGCAGGACCAGGCTGGGGCCGGTCCCAAGGCCTTGCTGGGCCACATCTGACCCACGGGCCATAGGTTGCCTACCCCTGCACTAGGGCATCTGAAGCAGTTTCTGGGAATTGTAGTTTATTGTAGCACTAGAGTTCTCTGACATAGAAGGATAATGTCTCACAGAACTACAGTTCCCAGGATTCCCTAGCATTGAACCAGGGCAGTTAAACTGGGTTATTTCTGTATTGTGCTTTGGACCTAAGGTTCAGGTATTGGCCAAACATCAAACCTGCTGCAGTCCTGAAATGCAAAAATAAAAATAAAAATGGAGATGTATGATGTGTTTGGCTGTGAAAGAACTCCCAAGCCAAATATCAACTTAAGTGATGAAAATTTTCAGCTCTTTATTGATAAAATTAAGCCCAGAACAGGAAGCCGTCCTAGAAATAATGTGAGGTGAGTCTTACATGCACTCTGCCATTTCCAAAACGTATGACAAATGCCAACCCCCGTTTCTTACCTTTGTACTGCACCATTGAACACAACACATGTTCTATTACCCACACTCACATATATTTGCCCCATGTCTTTTGAAGAGAGAAGGGTAGGGGTAAATATAGACATTCCATGAGCTTTGGGCTATGTTTTTAATTTAGGTTGCCTGCTTTTGTTTCCTAGACCCAACACCATGGACTGGATCTAAAATATCTGTTGCCAGAGTGATGAAAGAATAAGTCCAGGTCAGGTAAACAGGGAATAATATGTCCCACTGCTAGGTTAAAGCCAAGGAGTGAATAAAGTGATCTGTAATAGGTTGAGAAAGCTGGATGATTGGGAAGGAGGTAGTACTGAGTAGTTGCAAACTATGATGCTGAAGATCAAAGAGAAACTCTCTTTTGTGCCCATCTATCTAGGGTATTATTTAAGTGGTAATAGGAGGAGAAGGAATTGAGTTGGATCCATTTTAGATCAATTCTAAATATATTTATTGTAGTTTTCTATTTAATTGGCTATATTATGAACCTCTCTACCATACAACGAAAGTGAGGCTGTGTTAATCATTACAGACAGTGTATATTTTAAATTAATACTCTGAGTCCAATTTGCAGTCTGTTAAAGACTTTTATGCAGCAGTTATGTCAAACCGCAGATACACAATTGGCTGAAGTTTCTAAATCCTTCAAAAGTTTGGCTATAAAAGGGGAATCAAAGATAATTCCAAGGAAGAAATATCTGGTGTTTGGGAGGTGGTTGTATATGTGTGTATATTTTTCAGCAATAAGCTGTTATTTTATTTATTTACTTATCATTTTTTCTGTTCCAAGCAACAGTGTCTTGCATAGTGTGTCTTCTCTTGGGTGAAAAATGAAGTTTGAGGGAACGTTCATTACCTTCATGGTATGTGTTGACTCTGCTGATTCTTCATCTGCCAAAGCTTATACCCTGGCTTCTGTCTCATCTTGAGACTTCTGGTAAGAAAAGTAATTGATCAAATTAGCTCTGCTGTAATCCCACACAGACTGCTTGCCACCACAGCTTGTTAACCTTCTACACAAACAGTTTATTTAGCTTTCAGAATGACATCATGAAAATCGCCTCCAATACATCAAGTGGATATGAAATGAAACACAGATTCAAAATGTTTCAGAGCTATGTTATTTTAAAGATTAAAATTTTGCCTCCTAGTGCATAGCAAGTTTAAATTATATGCAGGAGGGTTGTCAGAAAATAAGTGAAGCATTTTCTACTGTTTTGGTTTTTCATTATTATAAAAAATGTATATGCTATACATTTAAGAAAAACCTCCAAATGCAAAATTTAAACAAAGCAATCCTCATAGAAGCTAAAGAACATGAAGTAGCACCCAATGAAACTTGTTTAATTTATTGCATTCTATCCTAATCTCTAATAACCTATTTCGAGGAGTGGCTCAAAATTTGGGATAACTCAGAGTTAGTGTGGTGGAGTTTTTATGTTTTTATTTCTCCTGGTTTCCTTGGTGTGAATTCCATTCTTTGTCTGTTCTATAAAATGTTTATACATTTGGTGTAACAATTCCTTTGTCATAATATTAGCAGCCACAAGATAAAATTCTGATCTGTACACTTTCCCAGTGGCCAGTATTTCTTAAGCAGAGTTCATGATATGTTTAATTTGCACGTACTGAAAATGTAAGGCTCTGTCCCTGTCCATAATTTCAATTAAGAGCACTAATCTGCAATAGTATATTTAGAAGAAAAGCCCCACTGTTTTCCTCTTAGGTAAATACCTACTAGAACAGAGTTTTGATTAATCCCATTGTCTCATTTGCCACAACATCTTTAATCTGCAGTTTACTTGCTTCTTTTCAGCTATTTCCCTGCATGCCTGTATCCTCCATCTCTTTATAACTCAGGCAAGGGTGAAAGGCCAGTGCTAAGCTTTTACTTAATGCCATTCAAAAAAGAATATAATCCTCTTGTAATGGGTCTTAATATAATACTTCCTAAATCCTTTTTATTGGAACACTACAACACAGTTCCATACTAAGTACCTGCTTCTTGTTCTCTTGAATGAGAGAAACATACTTCTGAGTATCCAGGGACTCATTTTTCCAGTTCTTGAATCTTCCAGGAGATGCACCAGCCCCTGAAAATAAACACAAGAAGTAACCAGAAACTCCCAGTTGTTTGTTTAAAGTTCTTTTTTAAAATCCGAATTGTTGCCAAAATAAGGTGGGATCAGTAAGGGGAGTGTCTTGTTTTACACAAGAACTAAACTCTCTAGAGATGTTATTCTCCTGTTCTGGGGGACATATTTTTCTTTGTGTATTTGTTTTTCACCTCTAAGGGACTCTGGGGACTCCAAAAGGGCCTAAGAGGAAGAACATGAGCTGCATAACTTTCATCCCTTCACTAGGTTTTTTTAAAAAAAAATCTTGTACTGTGCTTGTTGTGGAGTATTTTCTGACTTCAAATAAAATCCCAGTGTATTGAGGATTAAGGTCAGGGTCAGGGCTTAACAGGCACTTCTTGAAGTATGGGTATTTCCTGGCTGCCCTTTCCTGTTTCCCAAATGCATTAGCTCATCATCTCTGCTTGGCTGCATCTCAGTCTGCCAGAAAATGATATGGGACAAGTTTTTTGTCCCCATGTGTTGCATTGTCTGGGACAAAAAAAGTACTCTATTGATAACAAATTAACAGATGTGCTATGGACATATTTTTGGTCCCACTATTTGTGCTGTTTTTGTTTGTTTATCTGTCTGTTTTGGGAAGGAAAACCTGTACACAACAAGTGGCTTAAATCTGGGAAACCTGCCATTCAGGTGACAGTGTTATACCTAGGGTTGTGGGTTTCTGAAACAAATCACCTTGTGATGTATAAGCCCCCAATAGTTTCCCTCCATTTTTTCTTAAGAAAATATAAGCAGATATTCCCTTACTTTATATTCTAAGTCTGAACACAATATGCATGGCCTCCACTGGTGTAATTTTCAAATAGCAAAGTAAAAGTCTGGAACAAAAATGTGTGACTTCAGCATATATATATATATTAAGATCCTGCGGGCCTCCCTCCTCTTCCGTGGCCATGAGGACGGGCTATGGGGCTTTTATTGTTGTTTTAGTTTGTATATTGTTGTTATGTGTTTTTAACTTTGTATTGTGTGCATGTCACACTGCTGTAAGCCGCCCTGATCTTCTTGGAAGGGCGGGATAGAAATAAAGATTTTATTTTTATTTTATTTATTTATTATATATATATATATATCTGTACTTTCATTACATTTGAACCTATCATCAGATGGTCCAAAAAAGTTTGGAAAAGTAACTTTTTTTGGGGGGACCATAGGGGTTAGAATCCTAACCATGGCCATATTGCTTGGGGGTGCCAGGAGTTGTAGACCAAAACAGTCACTTTTTCGTGTTCTGCTAACCCCGCACAAAATTCTTCCTAAAATTGAAAAAGAGGCAACATGGACATTTCAGTTTTCAACATACTCTGCTTTATGCAACCTTGCAGTTAATAACTTATTCTAGGTATTAAATCTGTCACATTCCTTTTACTTGGACCAGTGTTGAAGAATTTATAGCGGGAGACCCAGATGTGACCCAGCAATTTGAAAACATATCAGAGATATGAATCCAATTAGTTTCTGTCCAAATGCTGACACATATACTCTGTATCAATATGTGACATCTGAACAAGTCATATTTAATACCAAACTCAAAGTGATGGCAAAAATGAAAACATGGGGATTACTTAACACTCACTCTCTGATCGCAATTCACTCTTGAAAAAGTACATCAACCTGCCCTGTTTGATTTAGATGCCAAGATAAAATATTATTTGAAATGTCTGGCCAGGGGACAGACATTTTTCTCTTTTTATTCTTTTTTGATTCCCACCCATCCTACCCTAGCCCCTTCACTCTTCACCTATACAGTGAACAACAAATGTAGTTGCTTTTACAAATGGATAAATATAAAAATCAGAAAGCCCCAGCAAACATCAAATATCAACAGCTTTCTTTTTAAAAAATGCATGGGAATACTGCTAGACTTCTGCATGTTTTGAAAGCATCTGTGTTAGCTGTGGGTTCTTTGACAAAATGTGCATTTTTCCTCAAATAAAGTTTATTCTAAAAATAAAGTTACATATGCGAACAAACACAATTACAGCTTGTGTCCAGGGGGCTGGACAGGGAAAACTGGGTCAATCCTGGTTTTTCCCCAAACCCAGTTGGAAGCCCTGCTGTCCACATGGCCTGCTCTCAAGACAGGCCAAACACCTGCTGGCAGCCTGCACCAGCCAGTATCAAGATGCAACTCTTAGGTTTCCCCCCCTACCTCCCAATTATGCATGCATGCCATTGCACAAACACACTACCTAAAACCAGACTTACCTCCCTCTTCCTGACTAGCTGCTATCCCATTGGATGTCCAGTGGGACCAGCCACACAGTTGCATGAAAGCCACACTTGAAAGCTAAACTGGATCAAGGCTTGACGGAGAAGAAACATGGAAGAATAATTTTATATATGCTTACAGCTCCCAGAAGTGGAAAGACATGGCCATTCCATCACAGGAAGATGGGTTGATAAAATGATATGTCTTAGCTGAAATGGACAGACTGATGAATTTGATTAAAGAAAGGTAATTGAATAATTTTAAAAAGGAGTGGGAATTGATAATTGATTTTATGAGAACATACTGGGAGGGAAATAGAAATTTTAGGATTTGAAGAATAGTAGAATGGAGTAACATATAGAAATGTGTCTTGGATATATAGTTAGAGGACAGTGGGACCTTCATATGTGCTGGGGTTTGGTTCCAGCCCCCCCCCCATAGATATCAAAATCCGTGGATGCTCAAGTCCCATTAAATATAAATGGAAAGTAAAATGGTATCCCTTATCTAAAATGGCAAAATCAAGCCTTGCTATTTGGAATTTGTATATTTTCAAATTAAAATATTAAATATTTTCAATCTGTGGCTGCGTGAATCCATGGATAATGAATTCGTGGATAAGGAGGGCTGATTGTATAACCATTAGCCAGCACACTGGAAGTCATATGAGTGCCCTTTTTATTTTACAGTTTTGCTATTTTGTGTAGTTGGTTAGTATGTAGAAATCATCAGTGTTAGGTTTATAGTTGTAGGCAGGGGAACATGAGTAGTATTCCAAAAACAAACTAACAAACAAAAAACCTTCCCCAAGCTCTGCTGTAAACTACAAGATTGCTAGAGTTCACTACCTTAGAACAGTCTAGGTTGTACCAGGGCCACTCTAGTATTGCTAGTAGTGCAATTTTTAACAGTACTTTCTACTGATTAGCTCCTGCTCACTTTCACTGTGGGATATATATTCCTACATTCACAGGGGAAGCAGCAACACAAAGCAATAACAGAACAGGGCAGTAAATAACATGTTAATCTGTACATTGAGGATCAGGACTGGCTCAGTACATTTTGTTGCCTGAAGACCAATATGATGAATGTTGATAATCAGAAGACCAATGGGTGGTGAATAAATATATTTTAAAATCAAAGATGGGACAACATCCCATCCATTATCATACCTGAAGGCAGTAGGTTTAGCTCAGGGAGGCAAAGCAGAATAGACACATATCTCTATCCTCCAGCATCTTGTCACCTTTTACATCCCTCATCAGCATCTGCTACCTGAGGTAGCAGGCTATTGTTTCAGGCCACATCTACACTGCAGAATCAGTGCAGTTTGACACTGCTTTAACTATCATGGCTCAGTGCTATAGAATGATGTCTGAGAGCTCTGGTACCACAACACACTACAAATCCCAGGATTTCATAGGATGGACCCATGAAGTTCAAACTGCATTAATTCTGCATTGTGGCAGCAGCCTCACTCTACCTGATGAAAGAAACCTGTCAATTATGGTAATGATCAGAAGAGTTTGTTTTGATGAACATTTCTCTTTATAAAATCCAAGTTCATAAATGTTATGACCACCACGAAACTTCTTTTTGTCAATATAAACAGGCAGTTTCACTCCCTAATATAATAATAATAATAAGCTTTAGTATTAGTTTAATAAATATTAATAATCTAATTTAATATGTAACATTCTGCGTACAACAGTGCAGAGTACATTTCTTTTGAGTTCTCTGAGGGACATTTATTCAAGTACTTAGAGGAACAAGAACATTTCCTTGTGTCCTGGCAATGGTCAAATGTCTCAGCTGTTTTGAGTTCTAAGCTTTGACTTTTGATTTTTATGTCATAGCCTGCTTCTGACAGCAAAGTAAACTATAATAAGATATATTGTCCTCTCTATCACAGGAAAACAAAAATTACAAGCTTTCAAAAGGGGGAGGGAGAGCTGGTATCAACAGCAAGCAGCAATAGAGGAAAAACCTGCTGTGAAGTATTTCATTTTTGTGATTCTTTTAACAATTTATAGAAGAAATAGCACATAATGGAAGTTTGGTTTTCTTAAGGGAGTCATAAATAAAATAGTGGTATAATCAAAAGGACAGAAGAAGAAAGACACTTCTGATATTTAATTCTTATTTACGTTCACCTCCATAATTTATAACTAGCAGGCAAACGTGGAAGGTTACAAAATACAATAACTCAACCTCCTGTGTGTTTTCCTGCTGCACCCTGCCTGTTAAAGGCTTCCAAAGCTTGAACCTCCTGCTTTAATTTACTGCTTTCTACCCAGTGATTAGAGTGGGGTTTGAAAAGGTCTTCAGAAAAAGTGGTGAGCTTTCTGTAGGATTTGTTACCAGAGCTTGTTCATCTCTCTGATCAATAGCCTGCTGCAGTCTAGGGCTCTTGCATGGTCTCCTGAGGATGTACACTTCAGCTCAGGGAACTTTACAATGATTTCATCTCAAAGAGAGAGGTTTTCATGGGAAGGAGAAAGGAGGGAGAGAATGTGTGTTTTGCATCCTAGATATTTCTAGACACTCTTTCTAGACACTGACTTTTGCAGTTCACCGCAACAGAAATAATGCTCCTAGCCATGGTATCTGCTATATTAAAATTCACATTAGATTTAATCTTTCACATGAGTGTGTGTGTGTACATGTGCACATAGATGCTTGATGATCTGTTTTATACTGAATTGGACCATTGATCCATTTGGCATAGTATTGTCTACACTGATGGGAAGGGGCTCTTCAGGATTTCACTCCAAATTCTTTTTCAGCCCTAACTGGTGATGCTAAGGACTGAACTACTATAAGGAAAGCATATTCTCTACCACTAATCCATGTCCAAATACATACATTTCTCTGTTTGGGACTTATATCAGTGAACACTGATTATCCCTTTTAGACAGAATACTATTTCGATAACTGTAAACAACATTCACTTGTGTATAGATTTTTCAGACAGTTATCAGTCATTTGAGGGGATGTGCTGCATTCTCCAAAATTTGGGCAGCTCTAATTACATAGTAATTCCATAGTCTCATAGGTAGCAAAAGGAGTTATAAGGGGACTTTGTTTCTATTTGTCTCATTTCTACTACTATGACAAAGGTAGATTATAAAGCTTGAACATGATTTCACCCCAGAAGAGGGATTATGGCTTTATTAATTGGGTAGCTAAAGTATACTCCACTCGCACATCCACAAATATAATGTAGTACCAGACTCCATAGTGGTTTGAATTAAGAATTGTAGCACATTTATATTCCTTGGTCATCTTGCAGATTTATAATTACATCCATGCAGGAAGTCTCTTCATTGGTATAAATCTCAACTACTCTATGTTGCTGATATGTTCAATTTATTATCTAATGGCCAGCCTTCTGGTGAGGAACCCTTCTGTACTTAGCCAGACTAGTCCTTGAAAAGTAGACACACAGTGAAGAGATAGCCCCCCCCAGTTGTATGGAATTTTCACCCATAGTATATATACTACATAAACCATCTCCTGTTTATGACTTTTGAAAATCCCCTTTTCCAATGTTTTTAATTAAAGTGCTGTACTTGATTTTATTTTTTTACATCTGTTGCTCAGTTTTGTTAACTACAGTTTGATTGCTCTTGTGAAATTGTTTTTAAATTATCATCACTTTTTAAAGAGATATTTGTATCAAATGATTATGATCTACTCTGTTAACCCTCGCCTTAAAAAGTGGAATGCAGGAGCATAAATAAAATTAACTCATTCCTTAGTCATTTCATGCACTTGGCTACTTGATATGGCTATTATAAGCGTAGTTTAGGAATAACTTGCTAACAGGTCTCTTGTTTTATTATTTCTTGCTTAATGAAAATAAACCTGTGCAACTTTCAATTATCCCTGCCATATGCAAAGGAAATGTAGCTATAATCACAATTTCATAGGTAGCAAACATGATTTTCTTTTGGTAGTTCATTCACCCAATGAATCATTCCATGCCCAGAGAAATATTATAAGATACACCTGCCTTGGTGGGAACTGGCATTCTCCATGATAAGTTTTTGAAAAATCAGTAAATACAGTGCAGATAGCAAATCATTTACCACAAGAGCTTTCTTTAAATCTGGGCAGATAAATTCCTTTTAAGTATGCCAGAAAAACTGCCATATGAAAATAAAGCCAACCTTTCACATGGCAAATGAAGAAGGAGATTCTAAGCAGCTGATGTAATTTGGCACAAAATCCTAGAATGTAAACTTGGCAATACTGTGCATTTAATCTATAGTTATCTATCTGTAGATATTTATTAGCATTCATGCTATATACCTGAACTTTCTTGGTGGAAATATATTATCTCACAGGTGAGTGGGTTTTGGGAAAAATTGATAGGTAATATAGAATTATTTACGGAATTATATAAGTATAGAATTACATATGTGTATATATAGAATTGTACATGTACATTATGTATAGAAACCAGATTTTTATTTATCTGAGCATTTTTTTTGTTCAGTTTTCCACTGAGAAATAAAAATGTACCTTATTTCAAACAGTAGAAATATACTAATGATCAGAGGACTATTTTTCCCTTTCCTTGAGAGACGTGGGAGAAAAATCCAGTTGTGGTAGGTCCTTCATTTGAGTCCAATACTCTATATAGATATGAACTGAGCATGATTTCAAAATAAGAATGTTTTTCTGGGAACTATAGGAGATGAGGCCAGCTGATTCGTGAAATTTAAAAACTTTCTAAAATTTCTAAAGATCTTCTATAGAATTTCAACATAATTTACTGTTCAAGTTCGAAAACCAAAACTGAATCAAAGTAATAAAAAAAGTGGAAATGTTCTGATTTTTTTTTTTTTTTACAACTAGTGATTTCAGTCTTGACAGGAAGATGGTAGTGAACAAGAGTGTCTAACTGTATCCAGGTGAAAAGTTGAATTTCATGGAAGCTTCCCATGAATAGTCAGGACATGACAGCCAAATCTCACCACCACTAATGATGAAAACCAATCTTGTAACTGCACTGGAGAACCAGGTTCAGGGACGTAGCCAGGATTTTGGGAAGGGGGGGTCCAGACTAAGTGCCACCATTATAATGGGGCTTGGGTGCGGTGGCACAGCAGCACACACCATTCATTTTATCTAACGGAAGGGGGTGTCTGGACCCCAAGAACTCCCCCCCTTGGCTACGTCCCTGCTAGGTTCAAGTTTCCACTCAGCCTAGAAATTTGCTGGGTGACCTTGATGCCAGCCATCCCCTTTCTCACACTGACCTACATTACAGGATCCTTCGTGAGATAAAATGGGATAAAAGAGAGTGATGTACTCCATCTTGAATTTATTAGAGGAAAGAAAGGATTTAAATGTAACAAGCTAGGAGATAAATGTCCTTCTTTGCACAGCTGTATTTGAATGTCTTTCTTTTCAAATGCCCAGAATTTGCTGTGCTAGATAGAGTCTAGAGTGCATCTCCAGTTCATATAGCTGATGCACCCAGCATGAACTGAATCTGTGTCCAGAACATGGTCTAGCAATTTCTGCAGAGCTCAGGGTTTCCATGGCAGACATACGGGTCTTCAGCATTCTTTGAAGACACCGGCCACAAATGCTGGTGAAACATCAGAAATAAACTTTTCTAGAACATGGCCACCTAGCCCGAAAAACCCACAAAAAACTATGCAGGTCTTCTGGCTACTGCTAATGTGGAAAAGGTTTCCTGAAGTTTACAAGTTTGGAAACTAAAGGACTAGAATATGTTCTAGCATGTGCATATACATCTAAGTCAATAAATACCTTGAAACAAACTCTAAATCTGGTAGTCAAATTTTGGCCCTCTAGATATTTTGGACTAAATTCCAACAATTCTTTATCACTAACCTTTCTGAGTGGGGATAATGGGAGATGTTGGCTAGTAGTCAATGATTGTTGGAGTTCATTGGCCCAAACCACTTGAAGGGTCAAATGTTTCTCATCTTCCTTTGATCAGCCTTTTTTCTACAGCTTAAACAAGCGTCTTAATAAACCAGTACAGCTGTAAGTACAAATGGAATTAATAAATAATATTAGTAAAATGAGAATGTTTAACCCTTTCTTTTAGATAAAATGGGACCCAGCAAGAGAATGAAGTAGAATGCAGAAAGGTGTGTGAAATTACAGAAGAGTTATTGCCACTCAGTAGCTCTGCTTGTTTTGTTCTTCAAGGCTGGGAGTGGAAAACACACAGTCCTATTTATTTACATTTATTTTCTGTTTTGAAAGACAGGCTGGGAAGCAAAATAATATGAGAGCCTACTCAAATGCCTGATAAATTTTCCCCTTAAATTGAATTTCTCATTTTATCAGAGAGCAATACTTGCACTGATGTTAGACAGGCAGCTAAAAGGTCAGCAAGTTCCCTTGGTTGCCTTTTGTCAAGGGTTTTTGACTTGTCTGTGAATAAAGATCTCCCAGGAGGGAGGCAGGCCTGAATTTCCTGTCATCCTGAAGACAGCAATGAATTTGAAAATGTTACAAAAAGCATAAGGGACTTCCCACACACCTTCAAATGCTCTGTCGATGCCAATAGCTTCTCATGTAAACATGTATACAGAGTTGTTTTGGATTTGTTCTGTCAACTTTAGGTTGTGAAACAAATTGTACAGCTGCCTACCATGAATACAGAATGAACCTTGAACATTTTTTATTACTTGTGCCAAGATTAATAAGAATGCATGAACATCTGCCAAAGGCTGGAACCAGTGGTGCCTCCTGCTCAGTACCTTTTCTCTAACAGTGTGCAGGAACTAGGGAAAGTTTTATTCCCTTTATGGCTCAGGACACTGACACAGCATGTTGGTTCCTAGCAGAGCTTTCAAGAAAGTTATCTTTTGGGACTACAACTGCCATTTAGAAAATTCTGGGATTTATAGTCCAAGAAAGTAACCTTTGCAAATCTCTGATTCCTGGGGACCACTTTCAGAATCTATCAATCTAAGACTACTTCTCTAAATACACAATTATGATTGGCTTGTATATATCCAGGATCACTGCACTGACTGCTCAGGCATTAATCCATGTTATGCATGTTCACATTTTAGTAGTTTTGATGTTGTTAGCACATGGGGCCTTTTCATGCTACACAATTGTAGCACTATGTTCCCAACTACCATGGAATCCAGGGGTTTATAATTTGGTGACACACTAGAGCAGTGGTCCCCAAACTTTTTCAGGCTACCACCCCCTTTCCTCTTGGATCTCAATCCTAGTGCCCCCATCCCTATTTCATGGTATTAGGTCCACTGTTCTCCTGGGGTGGGGGGAGAAGAAGAGAGAAAATATCCTGAGCATGGGAAGTAGCTACTTTTGGGTAATTTTGCAAATGAAGTAAATGAAATCCTGCTTGCCATGAAACCCCACTGGGTGACCCTGGGCATGTCACACTCTCCCAGCCACAGGGGAAGGCAATAGCAAACCCCCTCTGAAGAAATTATTCAAGAAAACTCCTTGATAGGTTCTCCTTAGGGTCACCTTGAGTCAAAACAACTTGAAGGCACACAACAACAATTGCTAACGGGGCCCAAGTTTCAAAGGAACCTGAATACATTTGCATTTGGGGGAAGGAAGGTGAGGCTGGGGAGTGGCTTGGGAAAGTGAAAGAGGGAGGCTCCTTTATGGAAGGAACAACATTGTCCGAAAGGCAGGCAAGCTCAGCAGGATTTCCACCTGAGGAAGGAAGGGCTGCCTGCCCATGCCAAGAAATATTCCTGCAGCTGCCCTCCTCCTCCACCTCCTGCAGGCTTCTCCTGGCAAAGGGAGGGAGAGGGGAATAAAAGGGAGGGGGGAGGAAAAGGAAACCCCAAGAGTTGCCAGAGCATGGACAGTATCCAGTGCAAAGGGGAAAAGAGGAAGAGCCTGCCTATTCCCTTCTGCCCTGACTAGCTGGCTTGAACAAAAAGAAGAGCACATGCCTGCCCCCCCTCCCCCCACTTTTCCTTTTGCCTTGCAACCAGCTGGTGTCTGGGAAAAGGTGGGCATGGCAAGTATTTTAGTGTTGAAAGAGGGGAAAGAGCAAGGGAAGGACAGAGTTCTTTTGCTCTGTTCCAAGGTGAGGCAAAGCTGGAGGAGCCATGCTAGGTCTCTTGCCTCTAAGCCTGAACAGACATGGTTTGTTTCCCACAGCTCTCCATTCGGCATCCCTCTGTCCTGTCCCAGAATGGTGTACAAAAGAAGTTTTGTGCAATTAGGGTTGCCATAATTCTCTTCCACAAAACCTCAGATGCAAGTCTACGAAAACTTATGCTATAACGTTTTTCACACAGTTAGTCTCAAAGGTGCTACAAGATCCCTTAGCATACTGATATTCCAGACTAACATGATTTATGGTTGAATCTGCATTGCAGAATTAATGCAGTTTGACATCGCTTTAACTGCCATGGCTCAGTGCTATGGAATTCTGGGGTTTGTAGTTTGTTGTCACACCAGAGCTCCCTGAGAGAGGCTACATAGTTCACAAAAGTACAAATACCAGATTTCCATAGTAGTGTGCCATGGCAGTTAAAGCAGTGTTGAACTGCATTATTTCTGTATTTCTCTGATTTCTAGCCAGAACTTAACAAATGTGCCCCCCTTCTATGAAGGGAGGGAGGGGAGGGAGAAAAGCTCCCAGACAGCTATGAGACCAAGAGGTGCTGCTACTCTAGGGGTTGGCATGTTGGCCAGTCCACACAACAAAGCACAATGACATCCAAAATCCACAGAACAGTGATACTTTTATTGGACAATCAAAATGTACAAAATAGATGAGGCCAGATTTTGAAGATCAACTGTCTTCTTCATTGGGTAAACATGTTAAAAATTTGTAAATTTGTACATACATGTTGAATAAAGTCTGATCCTTAGGAATAGCTCATGGCATTTTTGTGGCCTGAGGCAAAACACAAGCCAGTCTCCTGGGCCCAATTCTATGTATGAAAATTAACTGGGCTTGTATTTGAATTTTATTTCATCACAGGTGATAGAATAGTGTTCTCTGTTATACTTAAAGGGGTGCTGAGTCTGGGGGCCAATATTACCCAGGGCCCACACAGACTGCAAACGAAAAAAGAAAAAAAGTCCCAGACCTGAAAGAGGCTCAAAATCCACCTTTGGTTATGAAAAATTATATTTCATAGCTGCCAACATTTCAATGATGAAAGCCAGGACATGTGTGACCAAGCAGCATCAAAATGTGGTCAAGATGAAAAACATTATTAATGTGAAAGAACACATAAACTCGCAGAGGCTTCAACAGTCTCTTTTTGCCTGAGCTTACTGGGTGGAGTAAGATTCCTCCTCTTCCTCTTTCCCTTGCTGAGTTAATTGAGTGCAAACTACTTTTAAGCAATTGACATAAGTTGAAGACAAAGGGGGAAAGTGGGAGGAGAGGAAAAATGGGACATTTTAAAAGCAACTGAGAAAGTGGGATTACAGAGAACCAAACAGGACTGCCCCTGAAAATCAGAACAGGGGGAGGGTATGATATTTTTTGATGCTAAACAGTGCACAAATATGTGGCAACAGTCACTTCACATAGATCGCTTTACAGTGCATAATGTTTATGACTCCACTTTCTGTCAAAGCATCGTTCTCTAACTCCAAGATGGCCCATGTTTTCTCCTCAGTGGATCCTTCTGAACGTATCAACTGTATTGGTAGCTAAAATGGCCCAAGAACAGAAACTTGAGACAAAAAGAAAAAGCTGTTTCATCCATGCAGTGTGTTAATCTTTCCAAGAAGTCCATGAATTACATTCACCAAAAAAGAGACAGGGCAAGAATTATTGTTTTCCTTAAAGACTGGAGGAAGTTATATCTTTGTGAGAGACAAATGGGGAAGGTTTCTCTAATAATTCATTTTGGTTTCAAAATGTGTAGTTGCCTGTTTTCATTAATTACATAGAGAGAAGTGAATGAACATGGTACAGTCTGGTTCAAGCATCTTCCGAGATATCTTAGGATATCAATTTAATGTTTACATTGGTTAATATGTGTCTTTCTTGGTGATATGTAGGAAAGTCTTGAAAATTAATGTTATCTGTTAATGTATTTCAACATAGAATAAAAAAAGGAGGGGAAAGGGGGGCTTGGGGCACCTTTAAATCTGGCAGATTTATTTTAGCAGACATGTTTGTGAATTATGATCCAGTTCCTTGGATGTGTGGAGCACAATATTTGAACCTCAGGTGTATGTAAAGGTTACATGGTTGGGTGGGATCAGACTGAACTGGGACTCTTAAAATGACATGTGTATTTATTAACACATTTCAAAGGACTAATTTAGACCAATGTTAAGAATATTTGCCATCTTTTGTATACTTTTTCACTCTGATCTCTTTTCTACAACCATGGAAGTGTGTGGGTGGGTGGTGATGGTGGCTTAGGTTGGATCTTGGGATGAGATTGGATCCTAGGTTGGATCTTGGGGTGAGGCTTCCATAAAAACTACATCCTGACGTTTTTCATGTCACAATTTCTGTGGCTGCATGCAGTGAAGTGTTGTGAAAAACTGGCTCTCCACATTTGCAGCTTTAACATTTGTGGCTTTAATTATTTGTGGATTTGATTAAAATATGTTCTCTTTTGGAGTCTCTAGGTACGCCAGTGCAACTCTGTCAGAAGTTGACCATAGAGTTGCACTGGAAGACCTAGATATTACTAGAGAAAACACTTCTCTAGGCATTTATAGGTTCTCCAGTGTGATTCTACTCCCAACCTCTGGAAGATGTTGACCACAGAGTTGTGTTGGAAGACCTAGAGATTCTTAGAGAGCTGTTCTCTCAGGTAAAAAAAATAAATAGTGTTTTTATGTGCAGTTTTTTCCACTTTCACTGAGGTCTTGTACCCCTAAATCCAACAAATGTGTAAGGTCCACTGTATAAGATTTAAAAACAGAATAATATTTATATTATACAGAAGTCTAGATAGTAGGGTTAGTACAATACACTCTACAGTTTTTAAACACATCTTTAAAAAATTTTTTTTGAATCAACATAATTTTAAATGTATTTTTGTTGTGTGCCTGCATTGTCCTTGAGTCTTCAAAAAGAAAGTGTGATATTGTATATGGGAGCCTGAATTTCACAAATAATAAAACATGCAAAACTATACAATTAGCTGAGGCTTTTAATGTTCTTATTTCCCAAAGGGCCCTTTCTCTGAATCAATACTGACCATGCCCTCTTTGAGAAAATTAGCTTGTGCTACTTTCTTTCTCTTAACAATCAGAACGTAAGTGAATAAGGCTGACTCTTTGTAGCATCAGTATTGAGATTTGCAATAAAAGGACATTTACAAATGCAAAGGAAATAAGCATGTCTTTGCTTGCATGAAATATGTAATAAGAATAAACCCAAAAGCCAATATAGATTCTTAGTATGTGTTTACAGTGGAAATTGTTTTGTCAGATTGTTCTTTGTCAATGCAAATTCAGTGTACATGGCACTTATGTAGCTCTTTCCATCCATTTCTGCTTCAAGGAATTCTGAAGAGAGAACCCAGTGAATTAGTTGACGAATGATGAGTCAACACTGATGTAAATTATATTGATTCCACAGTTCTGTTCTAATTGGAATTAGCAACAGAATTCTGGCCCACATGCTGTCTTAGCCACATGGATGATCTGGTGGAACCATATTGGTAAGTGCTGCTTTTGGGTGGTGATACTCATGACTTGAGTTGTTGAAAATTTTAGCATCATGGTTATGTGACTTGCTGCTGTGAATACAAGACTGTAAGAACAGACTTAGCAGGTAAAGTCAAGCTTCATCCAATCCAGTATCCAAGTGACTGACTACAATTCTACAGGAAACCAACAAATGAGTTATGAATGCATTAATTCCTCTGAAGACAGCATACTGTCTGATAAGTATCTGGCCCAAGACATTTTGCTGCCTGAGGCAGAGCAGCAAATGACATACCCTATTCCCACTATCAAGGAGAACACATATTTTCTATACAATAGTCCCAGATAGAATTCAGAAAGATCTCAGATACTCAGATACTTCTGCCATTCAGTGTAGACCAGTGGTTCCCAAACTTTGGTCCTCCAGATGTTTTGGACTTCAGCTCCCAGAATTCCTGACTGTTGGCCAAGCTGGCTGGAGCTTCTAAGGGCTGAAGTAAAAAACACTTGGATTCCCAAAATTTGGGAGTCATTGATGTAGACAAAACTAAATGGAGCTAAATGGACCAATGATTTGAATCAGTATAAGACAAACTCTCATCTTCCCCGTATGAGGGGTGACTATTTTCTTCTTGGGTCCCATGGACTTATAGGGAAGTGATCAGAGAATCATATGAGTCACTCACAGAGAAAACACATTTTCTTACCCCTAAATCAGGGGTGGGCAACTGTAGAAGATGATAGAGCTGAATTAGTCTCCCAGGAGAACTTAGAGGACTGCACCCTTTATTACTCCCCCTGCAAAAAACAGAACACAAACAAAACAAAATACAAATGAACAACAACAACAAAACACCATTTTTGGGCCCCTTATACTGAAAATAGGACTGCATACATTGTTGTTGTGTTCCTTCAAGGAGATTCTGACTTATGGCAACCCTAAGGCAACCCTATCACAGAGTTTTCGTGGCAAAATGTGTTCAGAAGGGGGTTTCCTTTGCCTTCCTCTAAGGCCGAGAGTGTGTGACTTGCTCAAGGTCACCCAGTGGGTTTCCCTGGCTGAGTGGGAATTTGAACCCTGGTCTCCAGAATTGTAGTCCAGTGCTCAGACCACTACTCCAAACTTGCTCCTGCATGAGACTGTTCATAAAACAAAAAGAATCATAATGCATTTCAAACACTTCATTGTGACAAAGATGTTCATGGAAGACAGCATTTCTTGTCATATATTAATTTTATTCCATACAAGTGCTATGTCTAAATCATTCTGCAATTTTTGCAACCAAATAATAATAAAAAAGATTTTATCCAGACAGTAATTTGATACAGCAAAGGATTAGATTTATTGTATTAATACATATCCCGACTTTTAAAAATTGTGATCTGTTGTAATCTCACTAAACTTGATTTTATCAACTTTTTTCTGTACGGCAGAATAAAATGTGACTCTGAAAAATGCCCTGATCCTGTTCAATCAGGAGCCTCCATAGCAGAGATGTTATCAGGGAGAAGATGGATACAAACATTAGCTGCTGTTTCTTCTTCTTCTTCTCTCTCTTTAAAAAAAAAAATCCATAAGGCAGCACTAAACTGTGCTTATCTTTTTAGAAGTAGAAGGCATGTTTCATTGTCTTTATCTGTTTTGTTATAGAACTGAGCTCTGGCCATTAAAACATGGAATATTTGCTACACTTAGAGCCTGTTACCTAGACAGTATGGCATAGTGGTTTGAGTGTTGGACTATGACCCCTGGAGACCAGGGTTCTATTCTCAGTTCAGCCATGAAACCCACTGGATGACCCTGGGCAAGTCACACTCTCTTAGCCTTAGGGGAAGTCAATGGCAAGCCTCCTTTGAACAAATCTTGCCAAGAAAACCCATGATAGGTTTGCTTTAGGGTTGCTATAAGTCAGAAATGACTTGAAGGCACACAACAACAACAAAGAGTTACCTACCTTTGATGACCTATAGTGGCATAGACTTCAGTTACACTGATATCATACTTTAGAATATATATTTGTGTAAGAGAATGATAATTGTCTAAAGAGATATTCTGTACCTACATGCGCAACATCACCACCCTCAGTATGCAGTGAGAAGGGTGGCTTTCGTATGTAGCTCCTTTCTCTTAGCCACTGATTGAGTATCAGACTGAATCCAGGCACACTCTGGTTGTCCTCAAGCATCCATCAAAGGAGTCGCCTTACACTGAGGGCACAAAACAGCTCCTTTTTTGCTGGGAGTGTAAGAGCGGCTTGAATATGCTTGGGTCAGTGCACACTTGATTCCTTGTGCACATCAGGAAAGGAAATGGGCAGCAATAGTGTATCTATGCTAGTGTGGCTTGTGTCCCATCAGTAGATTACCATCCAACATTTCACAGATTAAAATTCAGACACATGTGTCCAGGCACCATCACCATGTGGTCAAGACGAAAAGCATTAATAAGAAAGAAGGCACAAGCTACTGCAGCAGTTTGGTTTTGCCCAAGCCTATTGAGAATGGCATGATTCTATCGCCTTCTCTCCACTCCTGACTTAATGCTAACCGTTTTTTGTGCTATGAACACAGTTTGCAGCAATGTAGTAAACTGAGGACAAAGAGGGAAATTGGGATGAGGAGAGAGAAATGGGACATTATGAAAGCAGCTGAAAATGTGGTATGACAGAGGATTAATCAAATTGGGGCAGATAGAGGGCATGCAGCAGGCTTGCTAGAACTAGGCCTTAATTTATTCCTTTGGAAGGTGATGTTGGCATAATACATTCTTTTTAAAAACAGGATTTATGGAAAGCAACATTGCAACTTTTAAAAAGTACAATGAGTAATGTTAACTTTTTACACCAGATTGATAGCATTTGGGGAAATCATTTGGGGGGATATGTATTCATTTTGTCCTATTTTTGTTGTTTTAAATACATTTTAATTACAGAGTAACAGAAAAGTAACATGTTATGAATGGTTCTCATTACAGTTGTATGTATAACAGCAAAAGAAAAGAAAAGGAAAGGAAAGGAAAGGAAAGGAAAGGAAAGGAAAGGGAAAAAAAGCTTAATCAAGAAAAGAATCTTCTTTCAACAGAAGTAATTTTCCTGAAAGGAGAATGTATTAGTTTAATTCTACAGAAACAATTAACAGCACAGCAGTTTAGCAGACTTGCATATTGTTTTACAGATGTCAGCATGTTTATGATAAACCAGACTTTGATAGTTATTACTAATAAGGAGCTCTCACGGCGCAGTCACTAAATGCCGATACTGCAACCACAAGGTTGCAAGTTCAATCCTAGAGGAAGGCTCCAAGGTCCACTTAGCCTTCCATGCTTTTATAAGTCAGTAAAATGAGTAGCCAGCTTGTTGGGGGCAATAGACTTACATTGTAAACCGCTTAGGGAATGCTAGTTCTCTGATAAGCGGTATAGAAATGTACTTGCTATTGCTACCAATCATAGTACTGCTATTTTCTGTATACCATTTCATTCTGATCCCATCTTTACAGCTGTATACATAAAGATATATAGATACCTGAGGTTTGAATATTGTATTCCATTATTGTATCTGAGGAAGGAGCTCATAATCCACAGAAGCACATACTAAAAATGCAGTAAAATCCAAAATCCATAGACCAACAATTCCTTTTTTGTGCCAACTAAAAGGCACAAAATATATCATGCAATTTGTTCAGTGGATTTTGCATTTTGTTGCATTTTGCTACACGGCCAGCATGGCTACCCCTGCACATATTTCCTAAAATAAAATAGTTAGCTTTTAAACATGCAGCAAGATACTTCGTTCTCTCATTCCTTTGGTTCTTTTTATGTTATTGATGTTTCCACTGTTTTCAAAAATGTATAACAGCAATTCAACAAAACAAATTAATAACAAATAATTTTTAAAGAATTAGACTCTAAGCAATGCTAGGCCAGGATATAAAGAAAACACTGTATCTGCACTTAGACAATGTGCTTTTTACAAGCGAGGGATAGATCCATTAGAAAACTTTACTGATGCATTGAAATCAAAGGTAGCAGTTTTATGTCCTGCAATGCTAGCATAATACCTCTGCCCTCATTACCTAAGCTCTGAACAACCTCAGAGTCACCAAGAAAAACACCCAAATATGGGTTTCATGGAAGTTCAAGAGATTGTTTTGATCACTAGTTTCTCTTTGCTTCTTTTTTGCCTCAGCTTAAGTTGATAGAGGTAAGCCAAATTCTAAAATAAGGCTGCTGGCCTAAGTCAGACATCATGATAACTTTTATGCAAGACAGTACCCATTGGTTTAATATGCAAACAAAAACCTATTTGAAGTCCACATCTCAGCTCGCTGTGTTGACCTTTGAAAATATATACTTCATTAAATTACAAAGATGTGGATTTTGATAGAAGGTGCTGTCTATTGTATTTTCTTATTTGGAAGAACTTGCCTGTATGTGTGTGTCTGAAAAAGGTTGCTAGATTTACAAAGCCCATTCCAAGAGAATATAGTGCTTATAGCTGAAATCTCCTTAAAATATTGCAACTTTACATAGTCAGTGTTACTTTTACATTTTATTTTGTATTTTTGATATACTTATTATGGATGAACTCTTTAAATCTCCTTTTAGTTACAAATAAATCCTGCTTGTTTTTGGTATGCCACCTTATGAAAAGGGCAAGTGTTCTGTTTGTTTACTCCCTTTTAAGAATATGGATGGCTCATTTATAGAGGGTCAACATTTCATTTCATGTCAATGGTTATATTTTAAATTATATAAAAGGTACTTTTAAAAATTGCTGGGGAATAGATCAGAATATATTCCCGTCTATCATGCCTATGCATGTAGTATATAAGGTAAACCTCACTAAATTCTATTTAAATAGGCCCATGCAATTTACATTTAATTTATAGCCATTTCTATGCACCTTAGAGGTGTTTGGACTTCTAATGGCAAACTTGTCTTGAAAATGAAAGGAACAGCCACGAAAACTTGGCTGGGCTGGGAAACTCAGCTCTTGGCTGAATCCAGACCTAGCATGGCCTTAACCTAGCCTTATGGCTCATGCAGATCCCCATTACCATAAAGTGTGCATGCTTTCCCCTCATTCTCAGTGGCAGCTGGTGGCTTCCCGGTCAATTTATTTAATTTTATTTCTTTGTTTAAGGGATTTATATCCTGTCTTATTGAATCCCAACTGGGATTCAAGCTGGCTGGTAGAATTAACATGGGAGACTTAAACATGGGGAGTCCATTCTGGGTCTTAAAGGAACTATCCAAGGTGCTGAACCTCTTTTGGGCATAAGGTTAAAACAACCATGCTCAAAAACATTGAAAAGACTCTTCAAAAGCATAGTTCCTGGCAGTAAGCATTCAAGTTAAAATAAACTGGTATTTTGATCCTTCCCCTTTGCCTGGAATGTAGTCCCCCAAAACTTCTCTGCAAATGAATTTAGCTGTTACTTGTTCCCCATTCTTGGCCTAAGTAAGAAGGAATCTGTTATTCAAAAATCAAGCATTAAAAAAAAAAAAAATCAAATCTGAATGTTTGCCAACTGGGGGTTTTATTGTGTGATTACCTTCAACAAACATGGAATTTTGTTTAGTTCAGACTATCATCTCCCCTTTTTCACTTTCCCATGTTTCCCTATTGCTGCCCTTTTGTTTTTGCCAACCACAGAAAAAACGTTTTAAGGAGGACAAGATGGAATAACTGCCCCATAACTGCTCCTTTTGACTGGTAGTCTTTAGAGCTGTGTGTGCACTAGGTATCTAGATCACAGCTACTAATACCAATTTTTCTTTTGTTCCTGCAGCATCATTCAGGAGCTACTTTTCCAGGAAATGAAAATATAGAGCTAGAAAGAATATACATTAGAGGAAAAGCTGTCATAATTTTGATTGAAACGTTGACTTCTAAACTAAGCAAAACTAACAAATGCAAACAAAAATTAATACAGTTTAATTATCCCACATTATAAGATGGACAATGGTTTTGTTTGTTTGTTGGCCTTCTTGCCATTACAGGATATTTACCACATTTTTGTATATCTACCGCAGATTGTTCTAATAAAAAGTAACTGGTCATACAGAGAACAACTAATTCTATTAGAGGAGGAAGTTATTTATAAATTATTGCTATCAGAGTAAAAGAGCAAACTCTGTGCTGTTCTTATCAAAATAAGAACTCTCTAACTCTCTCTCTCTCTCTCGCGCACACACACACACACACACACACACACACAGACTCCCTCCATAGGTTATATTATCTTTTCCTCTTTCTTACATTCTTGGTTGTCTACATGTGTATCACACAGGTTTAAAATGCCTCTGCAGAAAAGGTCAGTCTTTTTTCCTTTCTGAACATTTCTTTGCTGTTTTGGTTCCCAGAGGTAACCCAGAATCAACAATCAATAAAAGAACATCATATAACACTTTGACTTACCTTTGAGGAATATCCATTAGGTCAACACATTTTACTGGAGCTGAGAATGATTTTTTTCCCCACAGCCAGTCATTTAAAGCATAATGGTATTTCCTAATCGCTGAATGAAAATTTCTTTAAATGATTCTAAGTCAGTTTACTCATTTATCCTCATTCATCTTCTACGGTCCCCTAAAATGGCACTGAAAGGACTTCACTGTGATAAATTCTCTTTTTCTTTCTTATTGCTGTTTCTTTTTTTAATAGACTGAACTGCTCCCTTGTTACAACCTTCTTTCCAAAATGGATAGAAACATGGAAACCTGAAGGAAGGTTTGCTAAGTACACATACCAGCATGTAACAATGAGGATGATTTCAAAGTACCAAAGGTAATAATTTTTGCTCTGGAGTCTGTGAGCTGGAGGATTTTGATCACATAGCACTGTGCAATAATGTACAATAATAGTAATGTAGTGTCCATGAGCTCTCTCTCATTCCACCTTTCCCTCCACTGCCAAATCTGGTATATTTACTTTTCTGGTTTTAGGAATGAGTAGAGATATTTTTGAAAATGCTCACAAAATTGAAGAAGAGATACTTAGTTGGAATGAAACTTGGAACCAAACTAGACACTAACATCCTTAGAAAACAGCTCCCTCAAGCGGTAAAAGATACCTGTTTGTCATAGGATGTGAATGTCCTCAACTGTGTATCTTGCATTTAAGATTAAATCTAGGGAACAGTTTATGATCAGTATGTTTTCCTTTCCAGATATAGGATTTCCATACAGATACGTGCCTCCGCAATCAGGTTTACAGATTAGGCTTTTGTTTACCTTTGATGACAAGTCAAAAAAACAAAGCACTCTGGAATGCTGAATATGAAGGTGAGAGAAAGCACCTGCCAAGAGAAACAGATTTCTTCACCATTTACAGAAGCAACCCTTGTAATTCATACTAAAGAGATTTATATACATGGCTTTTAAATTGCAATTAGATATGGGGAAAAGTGGCTACGGCAAAACTTACTTCACCACAATACCTCCAGTTGCTGTGTCTCCTAAGAGCAGTTAAAGCATCCCTTTCCATTGACGAAGAAAATCCATCAATGAACTCTCAATTGTATTAGTCCCCAGGTGCAAAATGTCAATGCCAGGGTAGTTGCTATATTGGCAGTCACATGATGTCAGTGTCTGTGCCTCTCCCCCGTCCCCCCCCCCCCATTTCCAAACAGTCAGATTTCCTTTATTTATTTCTATTTCTTTTCTTTCTTATTTTTACAACTTAAATTGCATTTGCAGAACTTTGGAATTGCATGAAAAAGTAAAAATAAAAATACCTAAATGCATACTGGATAAGACATAGGGCAGGAAGGCAGGAAGTCCAGAAGAGAGTAAGATGGTAGCAGCAGTCCCAGTTATACAGTTGTGAAGCTGTGTGATGAAAGTGGTATGTTTCCATTTTTTTCAGCTGATGCAATTGTTGTGAGCTCAAATCCCATGTGGTAATACCCTAAGTATGTTGTCTAGTTTGACCATCAAGGTGTTTTGTTTTCTGATTCATCACTGGAAAGTAGCCACAGGCTTAATTCGCAAGTCTCATTTGCTGAAGCATGCATTTCTGATGAAACCCAGTGTAAGAGGGAAAACATTGTGAAAAATACCCATTCTTTTTAATGTCTGTTTTGTCCCTTAGTTAGGTCCAAAATACACTGCAGAAATAACCCAGTTTGAGACTGCTTTAACTGCCCTGTCTCAGTGCTAGGGAATCCTGGGAATTGTAGTGTGGAACCAGAGCTCTGACAGAGAAGGCCAAATGTCTCAGAAAACTACACTTCCCAGAATTCTCTAGCATTGAGCCAGGGCAGTTAAAACAATCTAAAAGTAGATTATTTCTCCAGTGTCTTCTGCAGTTTAAACCTTAATGTAATTGCATTCTTAGAATAGACCCCTTCCAATCAGTGGGACTTAAATTAGTCATGACTACCAAGTCACATTGATTTTGAGAGTCTACTCTAAACATGATCATGACTGGATTCAGTCTCAAGTAATAAAGGATATGGCAGTTATGGAAAATGGTGTCATGTTGCTAAGACAAAAGTTGCAATTCTGTAATGTATTTTAAAATCCAACTTCCCATTCCATGTTGCTTCTTGCACCTTTCCTTAGTGTTTGTATTTTTTTCTAACACCAGTCACTGCCATTTCTTTTTTACAACATTCATTTCACCTTACTTTTTCATAATTCATGCAGCTATTTCTTCCTCTCCCAAACTCAAGATAGCAACAGGCAGAGTGTGGATGAGGGCACACAGTAAAAAGATGGATGGTTTTTAGTATTAAAAAAACAGTAAGGTTTTAGTATAAAAATCTAGTGTTACATCAAGTTAGAAATAGCATTAGGCATAATAAATTCCTCCTTTTCAACATAAACATAATTATCTTAAGATTTGTTTTAGCACTTTTTATTGTGAATATAAAGTACTGGCATTTTCACACTAAACTTCATATTTCTCAATGTAATGTAAGATTTTGAAAAGAAGTAATGTAACAAACAAACTTATCTAAATCCTGCCCTCGTAGCCCTTCCTTATAATTGAAGCTATATTAAGGTTGCTTGTTGAAACTGTACTCACGGGTAGGAAAATAACTCTGCACATGATCAGAGCCTACGTTCTTCATTATCACTTTGCTGAGAATTAGTCTTGGTCATGTTGCCTTGGCTCAGATTAAGTGTGGTACATAAGGGTAGTAGAATGACAGCATCAAAGTCTAGGTTTGTGTGAGACTGGAAGAGGGAAGAGAAAGAGAGACAGAGAGAGACTGTGTTGATCCAATGTCAAGGATCAAAAGACAAAGAATAGAGTGAGAAAAGGTATCTGGGACTTGATTTCAGCCATTAAAGATGAACAAAATTGTATTTTGTGCATTGTACTTTTTGGAAAAAGAGCAAACAAAAAGACAACTGGCCCAGCATCTGTCTTGTTTCAAGTAGACTGTCAACAAGAAGAGCTGTGGGGAGGGAAACTTTATAAAGGATGTTTTAAACCCTCACGATAAATTGACAGACAAGAGCTTGACACGGCGGCTGATCTCCAGAGTCCCTCACCTCCATGCTTGGCAAGCTGATCACGGCTGCCTAGCTGTGACGCCACACTTGTTTGCCTGACCTGACATAATGGGCAGCCATTTACTGCAAACAAGGTAGATGGAAGAACATAGACATAAATGATGCTCTGGTGTAAGAAAAAAAACACCACTAGGGTTTTGAACAGGCCAGTTAATCTTCAGGGCTGCCCAACTCCCACCCCTTGTCTTGTTGGAATCATTTACTTTACTCTGTTTGGGCAGTGATCAAAGCCTAGCATGAGGAAGGATCTCCCTTGAGATCAATGGAGTGTGTAAAGACCCAACAGCACACACATACCTTCCGAAGTCTAGAGAACCACAACATCAAACATGGCCTCCAGAGCTCTTCTGTCCACCTCACCCCAATCTATTATTGTTCAAAGTAAAAAGGGCAGCCCCAGGAAAACCCAGGCATGTGTCAATCAAATCCAGGGATATGTCAATCAAACCTGATTTTAGACAAGAAAGTATCAAGAGCTGTTGTGATGGATTATGTGGCTTCTGGTGTTTATAATGAATATGGAACCCGCTGTTTTGACTGAGTACCAGGTAACCTCATATAATGCCTTTTTCTGCTGGCTGAGATAGTTTCCACTTACTGATGTGCAAGGGTAGCGGTGAAGGAAGGCCTGCTATTGCTCATGTGTGTAATGAACATCTGGGTGTAGGAGGGAGGAAAATAGCATGGAGTCAAATATGCATGATTGTCCTAATAAGGGTGCTTCTAAGGAGACAGATACATTTCCCCACACTTATCTAGTCATCTTTCCTGAAAAGTCAGGCTAAAAGATAGGGAAGTCATGGAAGGATAGGAAAAAACCAAAAATATTTGATTTACCAGAGCATTTGATCTGAAGTTACATAGCTGTTCCAAATAATGTTGCCAGGCTGGATCTGGGGATGGGACTTGCTCCTGTTATATTAATCCTGAACAGATCTTGGAACAGGACAAGCTCTCTCATCTGCAGCCATCTCCTCCCAACACAGCTATTGCCTCCTAGTGGAGAGTAGGTGGACAGGGCACGTAGGAAGAAGTGACAAGAACAGAATGGGCATGGGTGCTCCTCCATGCCCATTCACCACAGTGTCCACCAGAAGTCAACACCATGTTGGGATGAATGGCCATAGCTGAAAGTTTGGATTTGGAAGATAAGTGAGAACAGTTATATTTGTCACAGACGGATTTTATAGTACATCATTCTGTTCCACAACCAGTTAGGGATCAAACTTACAGGAACCTTGATCCATGTTCAAAATGGCAACCTTAGTTCCAGAGAATGAAAGCCTGATCCATATTTAAAATGGCAACCCTAGTTCCACCCCACCCCCAGAAGTGGCTTAGAGAAGGAATGAAAACACAGGAGAGGACCTTCTCTGGGGCTACTCCCAGGCTATGAAACTCACTTCCCAGGGAGACTAGGCTGGTATCTATATTTCTATACCCAAGAGAATATCTTTTTATTCTTGCAGGTTTATGAGAGGTTTTTTTTAAAGTGGAAATAGGCCTTGTATAATATACTGGATTTTTATTTGTTGTTTTGAATTTTTTTTTTGTTTTGTTTTTACTGGTTTTAATTTTAGCTTTTTAAAGAATCTTATTTTTAATTTCTGTATGCTGTAAATGTTTAACCATGCTTTTTAGTCTCAGAATGGGGAAACAACAACAATGGGAAAAGTAAAGCTTTTTAGATGTTGTTGAATTGTAGTTTCCAGCATCCCTTACTATTTGTTTGTTTGTTTATTTATTTGACTTGTAGCCTGCCTTCCTCCAAAAATGTAGATCCAAGGCAGATCAGAAGATTAAACTAAAAGATACAGATACAAACTACACAAAATTAAGATATTAAAAGCACAAGTAAATGAATTACAATATTAAAATAGAAATACTTGAATCCCACTGCTAGTCCTAATAGAATATAGTGTTAAAGTAGAATGTGTTCAGTCCATTGCTAGTTCCAGCTATATTAGATCCATTGAATCACCTGCTGAATAAGTCATCACATATGTAAATCCAACAGATTCAGTGGGTCTAGTCTAGTTTGGACAAGCAATTGGATTCAGAGCAATATACGGTGCAAAGAAGCTGCATCTTTCTTTTCTATTATGTCTGTCCTCTTACCCTCATACCTAGGGATGGCCTACAAACCTTGCTAAGGTACAGTGCAGATATAACTGGAGATTATTATCTGCTGTCACATATATCTATTTCCAGCTCATGCACTCTCCACACTCTTCTCCTTTCACAGATATGAGAAGGAGATGAGAAGTCTTCAGTTCTTTTAAATAAGCCACCATCCTCAGAGTTCAGGGAACTGAAGCTGTTTTGAAGCTGTGGCTTATTAGCTAAAGCCAGGATCAAACGGTGCTATTAGATCTTGATTTGTTCAAATAGTTTGAAGAACCATGGTGTACCAAGTTTGAATATAATAGGGAATGCGGTTTGTTTAACAGTGGAGATGAAAGTTCCTAGTCTTCTTCATAACTGCACAGGGAGAAGGGAATAGGGAGTGTTTGACCTGAAGGTTTGTGCACATAGGCTTCATCTGCACTGCAGAAATAATCCAGATAGACACCACTTTTACTTGCATGGCTCAATGCTATGGGATTCTTGGAATTGTAGTTTTGTGAGACATTTAGTTTTCTCTGTCAGAGAGCTCTAGTGCCACAATAAACTACAGTTCCCAGAAGTCTATAGCATTGAGCCATGGCAGTTAATGTGGTGTCAAATTGGATTATTTCTTTTAAATAAGACACTATCCTCACAGTGCAGACACAGTCATAGTGAGAAACCCTTGGTTTCTCCTTTGGTTTGCTTTGTCTTGCTGTCTTTTCAGGTCTCTGCATTCTTAAGCTTATGGTTCTTCTACCCCTTCTTTACTAAAGATAAATGCTTCCTTGCCCTTACTTTCACTTGGGTCTGGGCAATTTAGCCAATGACACAAAGAGATATTTAGATATGCACCACTGTGTGTGACAAAAAGGCAGTTCTGCCAATCACTACCAAAGGCTTTATTATCTGCCTGAAATGCACTGTATGTAGAAAGTTATAAATGACAGACACCACCAACAAAAATTAATTTATCACCACCATATAGTAACTGAGTGAATACAATTAAACTAATTCTTACAGACCTGTGAAAGTGGACATGTAGATTGAAGCAGTGGCTTGCTTGATGTCATATAGTGAGTTCACGGGTGAAGCAGGGCTTGAAGATCTGAGCAAGCCATTGGGATTGCTAGTTTCTGAATTAATTCAGGACTGGTAAAATTTGGGATCTAATCCAGATTTTGCCATATAGCTCTGGGTGACCTAAAGATTGTCACCATCTTGGCCTAAGGATTCTTGTTAAAATAAAATATGTTTACATACCTTTGTAAGATCATTTCAGGTAGTATGGGATCTTCACCTACCTTCTTTATTTCCTCCTCTTCCTCCTCCTCTTCCAGTTCAAGGTTCTCTTAAATTGCTGAAATGCATCACAAATTTTACCTTTATTGTGATGGAAAGTTCTTAGTAGGACTCCAGCTTGGTTAACCATATCTAGTAGGAGTGTGATGGATGAAGTCCAAATAACAGTTTGAAGTGATTTGCTCCAGAAATATCTGGACTTTACAAAGCAGGTTTTCTTGGAAGCAGTATGAAGGATGGAAGCAATCTCCCAAGCATTCTTGAAGCTTCAGACCCACTTCCAGGGAAAACAGTGAATTTACAGTCTGACATGTGTCTCTCCCCAACCTCAGGTAGTGGCAACAACAAGAACATCATTCTTTAACTGACTGCTTGAGCTTATAGCTAGTGAGTGACTTTACTAGGACTCTGTTTTTTTGCCTCTTTAATTGACAGTGCTTGGGAGTACAAATGGAGACACCATACTGTGTGATAGTATGTCTGTGATAGCAGATGTAGCAATGGCAGTGTCAGTACTTGTTTGAGCACAAACTAGGAGATGCTTGATTCTACTGCTGACTATTCGGTGTACAGCTGCTGGTAACAAGTCCCCAACAAGTGAAAAGGAAATGGAGTACCATTAAATATACAGTATACTACTTGAGTCAAGTGCCCCACATCACTTTTTCTCTGCTTGCCCCAGCAGGGCACAAGATGGTGTCTGTCTCTTATCTTACAATAGGGGTCCAGGAGTTTTAGGAAGCCAGAATGTGTGTCTTGACATTGGAGAAATCTGCCAAAGAATGTGTTGGTACCAGATTTTCCTTGTCTTAAGTACAGTACCTTCATGATACCAGTCTGCTATATCACACAAGAATCTGTGGCTGGTTGAGTAGGATCTACTGTCCTCACATTTAAGGAGATGTTTACATATATGGTTATGAAAAAATATTGCATTATTTTAGCAAGAGTTGAATAATGATGAAAGAGATGCAAATAAAATAGAAGAAGGAGTACATTTATGCATATACACATGTATGTAAGTGGCTTTGTATTAGCATACCTTGTATGAAAATACATATTATTTTGCATATTTTACTAAAATCTGCTAGCATGAAAAAAGAGCCCTTTGCTGTTCATGGTACAGATGAGAACTCCTGAACTGCTGAATCACATGTGAGATGAATTATGATTGATTCTGTACATCACTACTGCTGCATCCTCTATAATGTAAAGCCCAGTGATAGGATGAGGCAGCTTTCTCTGTAGGAAGGAAAAAGAAGGACATCCCCTCTCTACTTGAAAGAATGTTGGATTTCAGGATTCGCCAAGTCAGAGCTTGGTAAAAGCAACTACAGTGGGGCCTTGGTATCTTCTGGGATTTGGTTCCAGGGCATCCCATGGATACCAAAATCCATGGATGCTTAACTCCCATTGTATGTTGTCCCATATATAAAATCACAAAATTAAGGTTTGCTTTTTGGATTTTAATTTTTTTTTTCAAGCTGTGGATGATTGAATCCATGGATACAGATCTGTGGATACAGAAGGATGACTGTAACTGCTTATGATTAGTTGCTTGTAAGTAATTAATCCCCCCCCAAATAATGGAAGTATAATTACATTATGACTGTAAATTAATGAGGGATAATTTTTTGAGGGATAGTCTTTTTTACATGCTTCAAATGTAAGCTCATGTTGCTGCCTGACATTCTGTTGTAGGTGGTTGCTTTCACATCAGTGGGATGATGAATTCACATTTTAGTCCAAACTTTAAAAGACCCATCCAAGTTGATAGGGTAGGCAGTCTTCAGCACTTTGGATATATATTTTAAGTTAGAACAAAGCCCAGAGCAAACTCACAGCACACTTGATGTTGAAGGCACTGGACACCATTGCATCTAAGGCAGGAAATCCTGTAAGTGTCTCAGTGATCTGGAAGATACCAGCCACCACTGAGGCAATGACAAGGTGGCTAGAAGGAAGAGAATGTGTTTTGTAGTTTGTCAGCTTGTGGCATTCATTCAAAATATCTAAAGTGAATTATTTTAGTTACTTTTGAGAAATGAGAAAACCAAAAGTTAGTTTCTAAAACCCTCCCTGGATAATTGAGTAATAATAATTACTTTTAATTTCAGTAATTTAAATGTGATTGCATTAAATAATATCTGTAATTACTTTGAAAATACCTTTCCAAGCTCTGCTCAGAGGGATTTACAAGCAAGGTTTGTTTTTTTAAAGATGTATTTTGCATCAACCCTTGCTCTTAAAGTCAACCCACATTGGTGAACTTCAGGATTTTTGGCTCTGAAACAAAAAAGTTAGAAAGGCACCATGTACCCACTTCAAAGGGTTGTGTTTTGGGAGCCTTCTAAGCAAGTCTTGATGGTTTTGCCAAAAAGAACTCTGTCCCTATGTGAGTGTAAGTAAATGAAAATCATACAATGCGCACAAGAAAGTGCCAGCAAGAGGAGGAAGGAAATCACTTTTTAAAAAGCACCAAATGTTGAAGGTCTCCTTTCATTATTTTAAACAGTGTGTAAGCACTAGAAAGCACTTTTGCATTGTTTTCTCCTTTAGGGGACTGTTACTTCTTGAAAGAAGAAACACTTGCCTCAGATGTTGCTGTCAAATAACCACAGTACATGTTGGAAGTAAGGCCACAACTTTATTTGCAAACAATTGGTAGGGTTGGCACAAAGCATAAGGTCAGGATCTATGCAATCAAACCACCCGATGTAGTCTGATTATCCAAAACGGGCACCCACCTGGTGCTTGGTATGACCTAGGGGCTAAGGAACACAACTTGACCGCAAACCTTGTGTTGCGTTCACCAATTCACAAAGCCCCTAGTCACCGGGAGGCGCTCCTGCGTTCTGGCCCCCGCAATGGCCAAACGCCTGCCCTATTCGCCCCCGGTACCTATTGACTCCCAAACCAGAGCTCCATAGCCCTGGTGGCACAACGTGCAGATCCTGGCCTATGCTGCTGCCAAGTTGTGACTAAAAACCACCTAACAACAGTGGTGAGCGGGCGGGAGAAGCACCAAGACTTGCTCCCTTCCACAGCTTGGCTCTGCTCTGCTCGAAGCCAAGCAACCGACTGAGGGAAAGGGCCAGCAACACGGCCTTATATAGGCCTAGGCCTCCCTCCCTGCGTGCTGTGCGGGGCCCCGCCTCCAAGGCCCAGCCCACCAATGGGCAGCCTTGGAGGACTGGAAGTCCTACACCAAGGAAACCGTCTCCCAGAGCGTCGCGGAGCGGAAGGGCCGCCCCTTCTGCCCCCGCGCACCAATAGGGAGCCGGGCAAGCCCCAGAGCACTCTGGGGCTTGTTGTCCAGCCGTGTCTAGCGGCAAAACGGTCTGCCCGGCAAGGCGGGCGACCGTTGCTTTCTGTGACTTTGATGTCAAATGAGCAGAGAACTATTTTTCCTTCATGTAACCCTATAAAATTCTGAAATCTTGAATGATGTTAAACATTATTGTCCAGCAAATTGGTCACAAAATCACATACAGGGATGAACCTTTAAATGCTCCCCTCACACCACTCCATGTACCCAGCTGAAATCAGATGAGCTTTGTCCTCTTAAAGTGGTTACTATGCCTGCACATTTCAACTAATTTCAATTAATCATACCAAGATATATTTTTTAAAACTTGTAATGTATCAGACTCTTTTAAAAAAAATCAACCGAACACCTCACAAAAGTTCTTGCACCTGTTTGAAAAGTCATCTCTACAGAGCTTTGAAATAAAGCATCACAAGTAATATAGGGGCTGTACATATTGCCCTTTTGTGCCTTTTGACTAAAATTGCTAGACTTGTATAGTATTTAGTATACATTTAATTTAGTGTAAATATACAGCATTTAGTATATAGAGAAATATTTTCTAGTTACTTTTTGAAGTTTACAGAAGTATTTTGAGAGTAAGATTTCAAGTATTAGGCATTTTCCTAACAAACCTAAACCCAATATGCTGAGGAAGTAACCAGAAAAGCAGTGATCTATCGAATGAAAAATCTAACAAGCTATTAAAAAAAAATACCTTCAGCTTTAATAGCTATTAATTGGTCTTGGGGTGAAAGCTTTATAACTAGTTGTATTACAAATAGCTTTTAAGTTTTCCAAACTCCTTTTCTCAGGAAAAGGTATTATGATATTATTATAACTATTCAATGATTTTTTCTACATAATAATAAAAGGGAAATTTACTGAAGGGAAGCTTTGCTTCAGATATAAAGTAAAACAACTTGGAATCCAAAGAACTGTACCAAAGCAATTTCCTATCCAAAGCAACAAACTGGGTTCCAAAGAAATTTTCTGTGCACATCACTATTTTTAATAGGATGTGTTAAGTAATATTTACCTATATTTATGGTTCCTACACCTACACACTGTATCATATTAACTGTACATGATTCTGCAACCACAAATAAGATAACAAATTCTGTATGTGGAGAGAAAAAAAGAGCAGTGGAATATTTCTATTAATGAGATGTGAAATATTTTAAAGTTACTGCAAATGAACATACACTTGGGATAACTAGGCTAATCTAATAAAGTCCCTATATGGTATCAGACATACCAATCTTATTCTTAATAGAAACCTAATCAGGCATTACAACATGGTTTTTGCACATTCCATTCTCTCTGTTGCCCATGTAAACATAATCACAATAAATGTTCATTCTAACTGGAAATCTGCTAGGAAATGAACAATAGGCAAAAGATTTTGAAGGGCTTCATGCTTGCAGGATATAGGGAATAGAAGAAATGGACAGACAGATCTGGGAATTAATTAATCAGCTCCAGGTTTTAGTCTAAATTTTAGTCTAACTTTTAATCATGCTAGAAGCGGGTCAGGACCCTGCTGTCCACATGGTCTGTTCCCAAGGCAGGTCATGGATGTAGGGGCTGACTGTGCTGCCAGGAGTTGGACTATACCAGCTCCTTTTTGCTCTGGACCCAAGAATTGGAGTGTGGCTTTGGCACAGCTTCCGACTGCTTTGGAAGTGTGCATTGTTAAAATAGCACACCTCCAAAGCAGCCAGAAGCTGCTTCATTTGGCTCATCTGTTCAGGCCACAAGAATCCAGTCTCCAAATTAGGTTGAGTATCTTGGGTAGTTCTTATACAGTTTAGATTATGCAGAATAATGCAGTTCAACACCACTTTAACTACCATGGCTCTATGCTATGGAATCCTGGGATTTGTAGTTTGCTGTGGCACCAGAGCTTTCTGCCAGAGAAGGCTAAGTCTCTGACAAAACTGCAAATACCAGAATGCCATAGCACTTAGCCATGGCAGTTAAAGTGGTGTCAAACTGCATTATTTCTGCAGTGCAGTTGCACCCTAAAACCCTGAGAGGATTCATCATCCCATTGCCATAGGAGCCCCCAACTGCTGCCATGGATAGTGTCCTCCGATTTCCATTAAATCACTGACAGTGTAAAGTGCAGCTACCCAGAACCAGAGGCAAATGAGTCTAAAAAGAGTATTTACAGTCTGAAATGGGAATGAAATAAGAGAAAAATCTGGTGGAAAAGTGAGGGACTCAATGAGAACAAGATTAATAGGTTTTCACCTCCCAAAATAGGACTTAAATTAATCACAGCAATCTTAAATTTTATTTGATTCAATAGATCTCCTC
Source organism: Sceloporus undulatus (assembly GCF_019175285.1). NCBI lineage: Eukaryota > Metazoa > Chordata > Lepidosauria > Squamata > Phrynosomatidae > Sceloporus > Sceloporus undulatus. The sequence goes on from NC_056523.1 coordinate 263,124,001, forward strand.
TAAATTTGGGTCCAGTCCCAGATCTTTGCTTCTACTCTCCTCCTTGTATCTCTTGTATTGCCATTACCATTCTGTACATTTAATTGGTCTTTTTGACAGTATTTAGAGATATCTGAAGAGAATATATTTGAATCCATGACCACCAAATAAATATTGGCTGGCACTCTCTTGGTCAGTCTAACTAAAATAGACCCAGTGACTCAGTTGCTGAATTGTGAGTCAAAACATAGGTAAATCCTATTGACTGTTTGAGTCCTCTGTAGTCAGAAGTAATAATAGGATTTAAGCCATTGTTGCAAATATTGCACTATGTGTGGCCAATTGAGCCCTTGTTTTTAATATTCAGTTCCCATGAGGCCTGGCTAGGATAACCAGTGATGAGCCTATCATAACTGCATAACTGCATATACAACATGTATTGTAAGAAACAGTATGTTGTTAATGTTGATGGAAGAGCTGAATTGGGGAGTGGGTTGCTCATTGGTTCTAGTCACCACTAATATGTTATTGGTATTGCTAATTTGACAGAACCAGTGTGATGCAGTGAATTGAGTATTGGAGTAGGACTCCAGGAGACCAGGATTCAAACCCCTGCTCAGCTATAAAAACCCACTGGGTGATCTTGAACAAGTCACACTCTTTTAGCCCAGAGGAAGGCAAGGGGAAACCTCCTCTGAATAAATCTTGCCAAGAAAACCCTAAGATCTAAGTCAGGGTCGATTTGAAGACACATAACAACAACAGTTGTTAACTTAGTCATGTGCAGAATAGTTTTAAACATTTTTGCTCATAAATATCAGTAAATATGATTTGATTCTTTGGAAGTGTATATAGGGGTGGTATCTTAATTCAGTGTCTGTGTCTCTGTGTACCTTATTACCTTTCCTGTAGTTGCACATAACTAGAATTTATGTAAATGCTGAACTATTTTCCTTGAGACTTAACCAGAAAAAGGGGGAAAAAAAGAGGGAATGGGGTGTAGTGATCAGTATCCATCATCTTTCCGACTGCCTTGTCACTACATCAATTAATACAATTGAGCAAAAAATGTCACAGGCCCAGCGGAAAAACCTTTCCACAGCCTTTCAGGGGGAAGTTTAGTTCCAGCTTTTTCCCCTTGCATTAGCTCCTGTCATCCACAAAACAACAGAACCCAGTGGTGTCAATTATATTTGATTGACTGAGTAAAGCACACACACAAATAAGCGAAAACAATGGACACAAAAATCTATATATGACTCCCCTTGTCAGTGAGGATGCTTGTCTTCTCCATTTTCATGCTGTACGGTGTCCTGCTGCTATGGGCTTAAATGTTTCCTTCAGCCCCCAAACTATCACCAATTAAGTTAGCAGGGTCTTCAAAGGTGTCAAACGACTCCCTGGGCAATTGGCTGTAACTGCTGTTCAATAAATGAGGTCTAATTTATCAGTTTAACTTCAGTTTTAAAAACCTAATGTCTCACGGTACCATGTGCCATTTGCCCAGAAAGTGAAGGGATGCCTACCACAACGCGTTCTGAAAGTTAGAACAAGCTCTTGTTAGCAGTGGCATGGGTTCTTTTTTTATTTTTTTTAAGAAAATCTGTCACTCCTTTTCTCCTCTTGTTGAACGATGTATCTGAATAAAATATACTCATGCAACTCGTAGTTATACATCATTGGGTCTTACTGAAGCTTTCGGGCAGAAAGCAGATAAATAAAAAACAAATGTGAATTACTGCAGACATGTGTTGCCTTTGAAGCAGATGATTTTAATGGCATGGGGATGGAGCAGGAAGTGTGTGTGTATGTGTGTATTTGTAATACAACAGGGGAAGGACTCAGGACTTGTGCAAGATGTTTTGCTGCCTAAGACAGAGCAGCAAATAGTCTTTCCCATCCGCATTCATCTTGCCTATTAGTCCCCATAGTTTGTGAAATTATTTTGGCACCAAAGCAATGGTGCCCACTGGTATCTTCCATGTTGAATCTATGGTGAATCTATTGAGTACAGTATTTTCTTCCCAGCATTAAAGGAGCTATCCAATGTCCTGAAGCCATTCCGAGGATGGGTTTTAGCACCTTGAATAGCTCTTTTAAGCCACCAAATGGTATCTAAAGCAGAATATTCCAAGTTTTTCTGCCTGTCTAAGTAATAATAACAACATCAGGAATAGGAATGAATGAATGAATGAATGAATGAATGAATGAATGAATAGAGCCAGGCACTTATTTAGTGATTTGTAAGGCCCCTGCCATCATCCAGGCTGCTGCATGAAACAGCCACATCCCACAGTGAGATTTAAAAATGGTCAGCCACTTCCATCTCAATCATAATAAAATGTCTGGGGAAACAAGGTAACTACAGCTAGCTGGCTCTGGAAGTAATGGCCATGCCCATCCCTCTAACATTCTGCACAGTCAAAAATCAAAAGCATTGTCCACTTCACCTTTTATCCAGCAAAAAGGGGAAATTTACCTTGATCGATACTTGCCTATTGCCCCAAGTAAGCCTAAGGAAAAACGTTTAAGATGCCCAAGTGAGGCTGGCCAGTCCTGGGGTATCTGGCTGTCCATTCTAAACTGCAAGAATGTGACAATTTTGTGTTAATAGGCTGGAGAGTAAGGCTATTTTCCAGCCTATTACCCTTAGCACAAAACCCTCAGCCTCAAACCACCCATGCCCCACCATTATCTCTGGTATTATCTCTGGTTTCTCCTTGACCCACAGTGCCAAATTTTATAATCTGGCAGCTTGGTGATGTGATAAAGCATCTGCAATGCCATTGGTTGGCATTACTGCACTGGTGTGTCTTCCCCCCATGCCTCCTTCATGGAATGACCATCATTTCCTTGAAAACATACCTGTCACATGTGTCACCATGGCCAGTGGGGAATAGAGGGTAACAAAGAAACATCTGGTATGTCGCTATAGTCAGACACAGAAGGCATCCTCTCAGACACATTGTCATTGTGTGTCTGGCTAAAGGGATGTAACCAGACACCATTACTTTATCCTCTGCTGGCCCCTAAATGGCCATGGAGTGGAGTCTTCAAAAAGCAAGGACAGATGGGATAATAGTTCCACCTAGGAGAAATATTAGGCTACCTCTACACAAACAGGATCTTGATCATTGTTTAAACCAGAAATGTATTCTACAACAACCACAATAAGAGGTAAACACCCTTATGAAACTGAACACTCGTGTTTCTGGGGCAAGGTTGGCTTATATTTCCACTGGTCATTCTGTCCCCATAAGAAAGTGCATGCAGCTACATATCTTATCCTCCTTGGAGGAGCTTGATATATCCTTGACCCCAAATCAGGGTCAGAGCATGCCCCCAAATATCTGAGACTGTAAATCATAGATGAAGAAGAATATTTCTATTATAATTAAAATCATGTAGGTTTTTTGAACCATAAAGAAATAAATATGTATATATAGACATTCCCCTTAAACAATTCGAACGGAAGGCTAAGACTTCTATACATTAATTCTAGGAAATGGTTAATAAACACTTTGCAAACAAATGGTAAGTAAAACTATGATTATATCTTAACACAGTCTTTCCCAGCCTTGGATCCTCATAAGTTGTTGGAGTTTGACACAGCTTTAATTGCTACGACTCAGTGCTATGGAATTCTGGGATTTGTAGTTTTGTGAGCTATTTAGCCTTCTCTGTCAGAGCGCTCTGGTACCACAGTAAACTACAAACCCCAGAATTTTACATTGCAAAATTCCACAGCATTGAGCAATGGCAGTTAAAGTGGTGTCAAACTGGATTATTTCTGCAGAAATAGACCTTAGTCTACAAAAGCTTATGCCACCAACTTCTTTCTCTCAGTTAATGTCAAAGATGCCACATGGTCCCTTTGCATACTTAAATCCCTATTCTGGTTCTTCATCTTTCAGAGGGGTCACGGACCCCTTTCAGAATCTGCAGAAAGTTACCGTCCCACTCCTCAGAAAAATGAAATTTAAACACATTTTTTCAAAGCATCGGAGATTAAACTAGTGGGTAGATTCTTTTGTACTTGATTTGTAGACCTTCTGAAGCCCATCCATGGGCCTCAAAGAGGTCAAAAGGAGCATGATGAAGAACCCCTGCTCTATTACTTGTCTTGGCAATTGTGGATCTTTTCCTCACTTCCTTTTTTTTCCCAGACTTTCTTCTTCTTTCCTTAAGTATCAAGATTTAAATTTTTAACTGGATTTGCTCCTCTCCAGTTCCTGAAAACTAATGATGACCTTAGCAATTAATAATTATCTTCTGTAACTAAACCAATCCATTTGTATTCAGGATAGATGGCCTGGTTCTGATCCTTTAAGTTGTAATTATTTACAGAAAACTTTCCTACCAATACCCATATTTAGAGATTTTGTGCAAGGGTTCCAAAGTCCCTTTTAATGTGTACATGTGTGTTTGTGGACAGCTAACAGATCCAAATGCCCATGGAAAGAAACAGGGCTTTAAAAATTGCTTTTAAACAATAATTCATCACAATAAGAGCTCCAAGGCTACAAATACTGTTAGTTGTTGTCAATTCATTAAAAATAATTATTTACTTCTCTATTACTCAGCCGTAGCTAAACTAATTACTTTTAGTTATTTCAAAATATCTGAGTAACATGAGCTATGGGGTTTTTCTTCCCATCTGTTTAGTGAGGTCACACTCCCAAAAGCATACACTTGATGATGTTAAATAAGTAAAAATTACAGTTACATTGCAAAATGCATAAAGTTCATCGCTTGCTAACTTAGTTTCAATGCTACTTAAATATAGCCTCATTATTGGAAAAAAGAACCAGTTACAAGTAACTTGTTATTTATAACTAGTTTCTTCCCTGCTCTGGAAACAGTGGATGCTTTTTCCATAATCTAAAATCTTTGGGGACGTTTGTCCTGTTGTGGGCTGCTGCCCCCTAGAGCAGCAAGACAAAACAAACTTGTGCAAAAGTAAGGTTCATGTCTTTCCCTTGATTTTCAGTCTGTGTTTTTGCATGGGGGAAAACCAGAACTCTTGGCCATCTTCCAACCCTTTCCCCACCTACTTTGATCCTATAAATGAGCAGAGGTTTTTTTTGTTATTTTGGTGTGTTTTTTTCTTCTGCACAAATTGCCCTTCTCCAGCCCTTTGTAGAACAAACACTGGCATACTCTAAAGCAGCAATTTCTGCACTGGGGCTGAGCCAGAAATGCTAATCTCAGTCCATTACAGTGCTAATGCTTATCTTGACCTCAGGACTACTTCAAATACTCCAAGAAGTCATTAGCACTTACAGGCAATAGTGCTTTCTCATGCCCACATTCTTCTTTTAATTGTTCTTCCAAGTGAAGTGAGGAACTGCAGGTCTAAAATATTTCTGCAGCAAGATTTAGCAAGGAAAGGGTGGTCAGTGGGGGATACCTTAAGTAGACAAATATTTAAAAACTGAGTGAGAGAGAGCCATATCAATTTGAATGAGGTGAAATAAAGCAGAATACAAGAATGGAATGTGTATGAAAACACACAGAAAAAAAGCTCAGCAGCACAGAAACAGCAGTTTCACATAATCAATGAACGACAGCCGATTCTGGAGAATAACATTTATTTACAGATAGCTCCCCAACCTTACAGGTTGAGTCTACCTTGTCTGGAATTCTGAAATCTGAAATATTAAACCCAAACCTTTTGCATGGATGGCTGAGATAGTGACACCTTTGCTTTCTTGTGCACAAAATCATTTAAATATATTGAAAAAAAATACCTTCAGGCTGCGTGTATAAGGTGTATATGAAACATAAATTATTATTTTTGTTTAGACTTGGATTCCAACTCCAAAATATCTCATTATTTACATGTATGGAAATACAGGTATTCCAAAAATAAAAATCCAAAATTCAAAAAAACTCTTGGTCCCAAGCATTTTGGATAAGGAAGAATCAACCTGTCCTACTCGCCTACACCAAGATACATAACATGGATGATAATGCAGGGGCAAGATTCCCCTGAAAACTCAGATGCCAACTCTGTCCCTATATCTACTCTTGCAGCAACATTACTGATATATACTGATATATCACAACAATATCATGATATATACCACCCTCTGTCAGCAATAGTCCTCTGTACTCTATATTGCCTGGAAAGGGAATTCAAGCAAGAGAATAGACACAAATTTAATTATAGAAATGTCAATGCCCTGAAACCAAAGGCAGATTTCAGTCTTCCTAAAACTCAGAATCACAGCTTTTAAAGTAGTGGTTCTGGGATGGGATGGGGAGTCAACTGAAGAGTGGAAAGAGAATGAGCTGAATAATAATAATAATAATAATAATAATAATAATAATAATAATAATAATAATATATTTTTTATTTATATACCACCCTGTGGCGAACCAATCCGGGCGGTTTACAACATTAAAAATAACATACAGCATAAAAACAATATATTCCCCCCCCTTAAAAGTTATTAAACTGCATATCTAATTTAAAACCATGATAACTAGTTAAAACAACAATAAATTAAACAAAATAATACCAACCAATAAACCACTCCAACTTCAGTTCTAAAGAAAAGGAAAGGGAGCTTTGGTGATATTACTGAGGAGGGGGGAGATCCTGAGGCCGGGATATTTCAGTCTGGGAAGGCCTGCCTGAAGAGATCCGTCTTGACAGCCTTTTTGAAGCTGTCCAAAGATGTTAATTGATGGATCTCGTCCGGCAGGTCGTTCCAGAGCCTGGGGGCGGCAGCAGAAAAAGCCCTCCGGGAGGTCGCCACAAGCCTCGATTTTTGAGGCTGCAACAAGTTCCTCCCAGAGGACCGGAGAGCGCGGGGAGGATTGTATGGGAAGAGGCAGTCTCTGAGATAGCTTGGACCCAAGCCATTTAGGGCTTTAAAGGTAATAACCAACACCTTGTACTGGGCCCGGAAACCAATAGGCAGCCAGTGGAGGGACCTCAGAACTGGAGTGATGTGGTCCCTTCTAGGTGTTCCTTATACAAGCCTGGCTGCCATGTTTTGAACCAGCTGTAGTTTCCGAACCAGGCACAAGGGTAGCCCCATGTAGAGCGCATTATAGAAATCAAGGCGTGAGGTTACCAGCGTGTGCACAACAGTCTCGAGATCCCTTACTTCCAGAAAAGGGCACAGCTGGCGTATCAGCTGAAGCTGATAACAGGTGCTCCTGATCGTCGCATTCACCTGATTTGTCATCAGGAGCGATGAGTCAAGGAGCACCCCCAGACTGCGAACACAGTCACTGGAGGAGAGTGTGATCCCATCCAGGACTGGTGGTTGCAACTCAGTTCTTGGTTTTGGGGCCGCTACTGTGAGCACCTCCGTCTTGTTCGGATTCAGCTTCAATCTGTTTTTCCTCATCCAGCCCATTACCGCCCAAAGACATTCATTGAGAGAAGAGATGCCATTAGAATTCAAGGCCGACGAATGAGACATGGAGAAATAGATTTGGGTGTCATCAGCGTACTGATAGCACTCAGCATCATAACTCCGTATGATCTTAATCAGAGGCTTCATATAGATGTTAAACAACATTGGGGACAAAATAGCTCCCTGAGGGACCCCACAAAGGAGCTCCCTCTTTCTGGAGCTACTGTCCCCGAGCAGCACCCTCTGGGACCTACCCGAGAGGAAGGACCGGAACCACTGCAATGCAGTGCCTCCGATACCTAATCCCCCCAAGCGGTCCAGGAGGATGCCGTGATCTATCGTATCGAAAGCCGCTGAGCGGTCTAAGAGCACCAACTGGGTCACACTATATATATTCAAAAGCTCCAATACATTAGCAAAGATAGAGAGAGATAATGGTTTCTTGCCACACTATATAAATTAATATACTGGTTTACCACAGTTGCATATGGAACAAAGGAACCAAGTTTGGGTAAACAAAAGGTATTATATTGGTACCTCGAAACCAACAATCCAGATGTCTGAGAAACCTGCACCATCTTACATAACCCTTTGAAAGTTTGTGGTCAGTGCCACAGTATGCATTTTTCTGTATCCCATTATATTTTGCTCATGCTAAAAGAATTATTTAGTCTTAAAGGTGCGGCTGATTTTTCTCCTCCTTTTCTCTTTATAGGTATAAATGGCATTCTTCTGTGATATAGAAAACACCACATGCAGTCATATAAATAACTGTATTTTATTATTTAGGAAAGGACATAAAGGCTCTTCCTCCCCCTCCCAACACACACATGCACACTCATACACACTTCTGATGGAATATATTGTAAATGGAATATGTTCAGGCATATTCTAAGTCCAGTCAAGGCAGTAATTTGAGACAAATATCCAGGGGCCCACTTGACTAAATGCATAGGACTCCCCAAATCCATCAAGTTTGACTTAGCTTGTTCCAGAGGAAGCGAAGTACAGGGGTACCCCGGGTTACGAAATTAATTCGTTCCGCCGCCGCTTTCGTAACCCGAAAATCTTCGTAAGGCGAAAAAGCCATAGGCGCTAATGGGGAATAGCCGCGATTTCGTGCGAAATAGCACCGAAAAGCACCAAAATTTTTTTCGTAACCCGAAATAACCTTCATAACCCGGAACAGTTTTTTTTAATGGATTTTTTTCGTAACCCGGAAATTTCGTAAGGCGGCGCATTCGTATCCCGGGGTACCACTGTAATATGTATTACTTTCTTAGAATCATTCATGCCAATCTAAAAGTATCTCACTGCAATCACTGGTACACACAGATATAAATGAATATAATATGTTGGGCAGTGGCAACTGGTGCCTTTCATGTCAGTGGGTCAGTGAATCTACTCCAGGTTTTAATCTAAGTTTTAAAGGAGCTATCAATGTGCTGAACATTACCTCTCAGGGCCTTGGATAAATCATTTAAAGTTTATACTAAAATAGGTATGGATTTACCACTCCACTGACATGGAAACCCTCAGCTGACGGGTGCACAGCCTGTGGCCTGAAGATCACACATGCCACCCTCCAACACCTTAGATATGAGGGATACTCTGATCCCTTATCACTGGAAAGAGTGGGTCAGCTGTTGCCTGAATAGAGTGCTCAGCATGAAGGGAATGGAGACCATAATTCCCCCCACCAAAGAGCAATCCTCATACAGAGGTGGTGGTGAGACTATTGAGCCTGTATTGAAAAATTATGTGTCTTTGTAATCACTTCCAAATATATGTAGTGATATAAACCTTGCATATGAAAATAAAGAAAGTGCCAAAATGGTTCTAAGGACAGGGTTATATGAAATGGGTTCTTGTAAGGGGGTGGGGGTGGAAGATAAATTGGCTTTCTTAAAAATAAAGCTGTTTTACATCAAAGGAGATAACTGAGTACTCTACCTCAGTATTTCCACAATGACTGGCAGCCGCTCTCTAGGGCCAGCCACAAGACTTTAGTAGCCCTACTTGGAAATGCCAAGGAGAAAACCTAGCATCTTCTCCAAGCAATGCATTTACTTTACCACTTCATTTCAGTCACAATAGGTGATAAGGGCTGCACAGGTACAGTCTGAAAGGGAGCTACAATCCCAAAGGAAGACATGGGTTTTACCACTACTGTATTGTTGATTCAGAACACTAAAAGTGATTGGTTGTGTAGGACTAAGATATAGCATTTGGGAATTAGGCTGAAGAGGAGCCAGAGACTTGTACTGTTGCTGTGCTGTTGTTATTTGCAGGGTTTTATTTTGTTTTATTTTGTTTTTTGGCAGAGTTTTGTGGCTTTGGACATTTTTCTCCACCTCTGTGGATGTCAGAAGCTGAATATTGTTTGGCTTGAGTCCAGTCATGTCATTAGACAATGTGGTACTTATCCTCATTATCTGCTCTTCCCTAATAGTTTATTGAGTGCCTTCTGATCTTGGGTCTAATCTTCCAGCACTACTGCTTCTTTCATTTTGGTTTACCTCATCCATATAAAGTACTGTATTATAAACATGTCACACCATAGTTAAAATGCAAATGGTTGGAATCCTGCGTGTGATATGTGTGCATTTCTGAATTTACAGGGAGCTATTCTGTAGCCTTTGCATATTGTCTTTGCATATTGTCTATAACCTCCCCCCTTTCAAAACCAAGAATAGGCCACTACTGCTGCTTTTGATTGGTGAGAAAGAAATAGATGGTGAGGCAATTTGGACAAGAAAAATGCAGGTGGTCTGGACACCGGAGGAAAGGATAAGGAGAGTAAAGCCTATTTGTCAGCACATTTCCAGACCAGTCACATCTTCATCATGGGAACGGTCTCCCCTCCTTGTTTCCTGCCCATTGGTGAGGAGCAGCAGCAATGGGAAGAAGATACTGACCTCTCCAGACAGAGCATTATGCTCTACTTAGCTGATGTGATGAAAATATGAATGAAAAACTATTGAAATGCCTTGTTCTAACTGGGAAAATCACCATCTCCCAGCAATGGTTCTTTAGTTGCAGTGAATGGATTCAATACAACATCTAAATGATTCAGATGTTTAGACATGTACCATAAGCTGGGGTGAAAATTGTGCAGCTCTCTTAATTTTGTTGGACTCCAACTCTCTTCCTTCTCCTAACATTCTCCTAATATAATAATCAGATAGCTACAGGCCCAGTATAATGTGATTTCTGAACAACTGTTTTATATATTGCCATTTATGCTACATGATTTCCATGTTTAAGTAAAATGCTCTGTGGGAGAAATGTATCCTGAAATGTTTTAACAGGTGTTCTCTAAGCATGACAGAGAACCCACTTTCTTTGACTTTCACCAATGTCAGAGGATCTTTCCCAACTATGATTTAGCCTGGATCAAATCCATTATCATTGTGTAGTTATATCTGCTGCATCATCTAGTGAATCATAAATGTCATGATTATTCCTGGTCTCTAATACTGTGCTAAGAATTAAGGAACATGATAGAAGTGTAATAAAATACCTCAGAAATCTCAGATTACTGTACACAGTCCCTTAAACTCCAGTAAGCTACCTTACACCTTACAAAGTCACCTCCCCTTGAGTCTGGATCTCAAGGGAAGTTCCTTTTTCTATTCCTAATGGACCTGAAATTTTATATCCTATCTTTTACTGCCTTTGTTCCCCAGTCCTCTCATGGCCAAGAAGGGGAGATGCCTCTGTTTGCATTGAGATCTCTCCAGGCCATCTTAACTGACAACAGAAGAGACATCTGAGACAGAATGTAGGCCTATGAGTCTAAAATCATCACTTTTCAAGTCCTGTATGATTTTAAACACCTTTGACTGATGAAGAAGCCAATTAACCTTTGTAAGTTGAAGGCTTTCATGGATGGCACCCATAGTTTTTTGTGGGTTTTTTGGGCTATGTGGTCATGTTCTAGAAAAGTTTATTCCTGACATTACTCTCTTCCATGCCAGCATTCTCTGAAGATGCCAGCCACAGATGCTGGCGAAACATCAGGAATAAACGCTTCTAGAGCATGGCCACCTAGCCTGAAAAACCCACAAAAACTAACCTTTGAAAGTGTACATAATGTATTTTGTGCTTTATAGCTGTTCCAATAATGATATCACTGTTTTGTGGCTTTGGGGTTTTGTGTATTTTGCTGCATGGCCAACATGGCCACACCTGAAAGTGCACACTTCTTTTAGTAAGTGCAGAAGTTACAACCCATAATAAAGCTAGATTACCATGTGGGTTGAACAACAATCAGGAATGGATAAGATGTAAATAAGCATGAAGCTTTTTAACTGCAAGAGAGACAACAACAACAACAACAACAACTGCTAGTAGTGCTAGTAGTACTAATCTTTCTGCTGCAAATACTTAAAAAACCCTAATGTGGTCCAGTTTGTATGGTTTGTATTTGAAACAACAAACATTTTTGTGGGTGCCTAAGGAGATTTGTGTCTTGGAATGTCCTTATGTATTCTGCTGGGTTCTTCACCATAAAATCACAGCAGCCTCAAAGGTTTCATTTGTGAGGCTCTCTGCTAAATGGTTCTGCATGTAGAATTAATCTGTGGGGTATTAATTTATGTGTTGTGATAGCAATACACAGATTTCTTTAAAAAGAAATAAATTTACCTTGCATTTCATATTTTGTACATAGCATCTAGATCAAAAGAGAACTAGGAATACCTAAAATCTGATCTGAAGTAGCTGAAAATTCAATCAATGGCTCATTGGGTTTTGCATTTTTATGTATTAAAAAAGTTCAAAGTGAATACTCTAATCTTCAAAGCCTGTAGGGGAAAAAATGAAATCTTTGTCTCCCAGTCTATAGTGTGGAGAAATAAATTAGTATAATGATTTATGTTTACGGTTTTAGTCAATTCTGATAGAGATTATAGAGACAAAATGACAAACTGCCTTTGCAGTAAACTTAAATCATGTCAGCCAATCTTTAGTTTTTCCTTACTCTAATTGCTCCTTCTGTTCATTTATCTTCCAAGGCAATCTTTAGAAGAAATACTAGTTCAATCAGTGCATGTGCAAACCACCAGAGATAAAAAGTTTAGCCTAATTTGTCTCACTAAACCGTAATGCCTCTAGTAAACAAATTGTAGCAAGAAAAGGACCAAGCAAGTCTAAATAGGGGGAAAGGTACAGACATTCTCCCTCCTATTTAGGAACACAATTTTATTTCAATGGACCTCTCACTAAATTATCCTGATGAAATGGTAAAGCAATTTCATATTGCAGGAAAGTAGCACTGTCTGCCTCATAAAGAAAGTTGACTTCATTGACTTATGGCCTTTCGGCCAAAGAAATATGCTGTCATATAGCTTGTGCAATCCAAGTGCTTTATTTGTTTTGGTAAAGGGCAGTGAAATAATATAGATTAAATCTATTTGGATATAGTGTGCAGTCCATGAGTGGTATGTAACATTCATTCACTTCAATGAGACTCTCATCTATCAATTAAAATCAATCCAGGTTGCATAACAGCAGTAACTGGTAGGACCCCTTCCTTTGTATTATGTCAAAGAACTTTAAACCAAAAGAAGATAGGGAGCATTCCATAGAGAAATGTCTTTAAGGCTCAGGGACAATCCTAACATTAGCAGACTGAGGCAGCCATTTTTGGCATCTGCATTGAATACCAGGAAAGGGCAGAGAATTGCTACTGATTTAAAGGGTTGTCTTTTTACTCCTAGCAAGAGGCTTTCTGGGATGCCAAAATAACTTGTCTGGCTTTGAGTATTATGAACACCAGAACTTCGGTGTTTTATGGACCATGCCAACCACTACCATGTCAGGATGCACAGGGAAGCCATTGAAAGCCACAAACACCTGGACAATTTCAACCGGAAAGAAGAAACCCTTAAAGTGAACAAAATTTGGTTACCAGTCCTGAGGAATAGCAAAATGAGGACTCAGCAAATGCAAATGGGGAAACCATTCCAGAGTCAGGGGCTTTCCCAGCAGATAATGATAACCAATTAGACAGACATTAATCCTCTTTTTGCATTAACCTCCCAGCCTAATAATAATAAAATAATAAGAATAATAATAATAATATTATTTGTATACCGCCCTCTGGCAAACCAACCGGGCGGTTAACAACAGTAAAATATAAAATAGACAATTAAAAACACTTTATCCCTCCCCCCCTTAAGATAGTATTAAATAGTATAACATATTAAAAATACAATATCAAGGATAAAAACAGCAATTAAAACTAAAAACCCTGATATCCCTCTGTTGATCCTCAACCATCTCTAAGATGGGGCCACGGGAGGAATGAGGGAATCAGGGAACCTGGGAACCGGGCCGGGATAGTTAATCTGGAAAGGCCTGCCAGAAGAGATCCGTCTTGACCGCTTTTTTAAAGCTGTCTAATGATGTTATCTGACGGATCTCATCCGGCAGGTCGTTCCAGAGTTGGGGGCGACAGCAGAGAACGCCCTCTGGAGGTTGCCGCAAGCCAGATTTTAGAGGCTGCAGTTAGTTCCTCCCAGAGGACCGGAGAGCGCGGGAGGATTGTAACGGAGGAGGCGGTCTCTAAGATAGTTTGGACCCAAGCCATTTAGGGCTTTAAAGTGATAACCAACACCTTGTACTGGCCCGGAAGCTGATAGGCAGCCAGTGGAGGGACCTCAAAACCGGAGTAAGTGGGTCCCTCCTAGATGTACCTGACACAAGCCTGGCTGCCATGTTTTGAACCAGCTGTAATTTCCGAGTCAAGCACAGGGTAGCCCCATGTAGAGTGCATTACAGAAATCAAGGCGTGAGGTTACCAGTGCGTGCACAACCGTCTCGAGATCCCTTACTTCCAGAAAAGGGTGCAGCTGGCGTATCAGCCGAAGCTGATAACGGCACTCCTGACGCGTCGCATTTACCTGATTTGTCATCAGGAGTGACGAGTCAAGGAGCACCCCAGACTGCGAACACAGTCGCTGGAGGAGAGTGTGACCCCATCCAGGATGGAGGTTGCAACCCAATTCTTGGTTTCGGGGCCGCTACCATGAGCACCTCCGTCTGTCTGGATTCAGTTTCAATCTGTTTTTCCTCATCCAGCCCATTACCGCCTGAAGACATTCATTGAGAGAAGAGATGCCATCGGAATTCGAGGCCGACGAACGAGATACGGAGAAATAGATTTGGGTGCATCAGCGTACTGATAACACCCAGCACCATAACTCCGTATTATCTCACCCAGCGGCTTCATATAGATGTTAAATAACATCGGGGACAAAATAGCCCCGGAGGAACCCCACAAGTGAGGTACCTCTTACTGGAGCTACAGTCCCCGAGTAGCACCCTCTGAGACCTGCCCGAGAGGAAGGACCGGAACCACTGCAAAGCAGTGCCCCCAATACCTAACCCCTTCAGGCGTCCAGAGGATGCGTGACATAGTATCAAAAGCTGCTGAAGGTCTAAGAGCACCAACAGGGTCACACTCCCCTGTCAATGCTCAGACGCAGATCGTCGGTCAAGGCAACCATGGCAGTCTCAACCCCAAAGCTGTCCTAAAGCCAGTTTGAAATGGGTCTAGATAATCGTTCATCCAAGACAGCTTGGGCTGAAGGGCAACCGCCATCAACACTGATGATACACATGCAAATCACTCCTCATTCCAGGCCACATAGTATATATAACACCCATTTTCCAGACAGCTCCTAAAAGCCAGCCACAGGCTGTTGAAACGTCAGAAAGAAACTCTGCTGAACATGGCCACTAGCCTGAAAACCCACAAAAACATGGATGCCGCCATGAAGCCCAAACCAACCAACACCCCAAACCCATTGTGGTATGATGTTTTTTGGTGTGGTGGTGGTCGTGTTGTGATGTGTGTGAAAAAAAAAAAAAAAAAAGACTTTACATTTTCTTTTTTTAACCCAGTTTGTCCCTAAAGGATCTTAAGGCTATTTGTCCACAATAGCCCAGTGGCTTTTTTCTAGAGTTGAGTGGGTTATAGAGACTCATCATAGCATACTTTCAGTGCTATAATCTTGCTGTGATTTAATAGGTGACACTTTATATTCACACTGTAAAAATGAAGTAGCTGCATGTACTGTATTGAAAAAATATAAAGAATAAGATTCAAGGCACCAGATCCTATCAGATCATGGAAGCTAAGCAGTTGATAAAGCTCTAGGGTTTAGAGACAGATGATACCCTAAAGGCACTAGATATTAGAAGCTAAGCAAGGAAGCTTAGTAGGATCATCTCTGGTTAGTACTTGAAGGAGACTGCCAATGAATACTAGACAAAGGCGGGATAGAAACCGCCATATAGTACGTCTTCTATACGTACTAGGGTTAGGAAGGGGCGGTGCTTTCCGCACCCCCTAACCCTAGTACGTATAGAATACGTACAACATGGCGGCGCCCCTTCCACATGGGGGCTGCCATGTTTACGTACTGGACGCATAGTGTCCAGACGTGTCGCGGCGCCTATGACGTCGTGAATGTGCCAGCGGCGCCTTGCGACGTCATAAAGGCGCCGCAAAAAGAAGCTCCGAAATGGAGCTTCTTTTTTGCTCCGTGCGGGAGCCGTGCGGTTTGGCTGCTGCGGCTCCTGCGCGGAGCAAATGGTGCCGGCGGGAGACCGCCGCAAAGCGGCGGTCTGTATCCCGCCATTGTGAGCTATCTTTCAGAGGAAGTGGCAAAGTCACCTCTGGATATTCCTTCCTTAAGAAAACCCTATCTAATTCTTGGGATCACTATAAGTCAATAGGCAACTTGATGGCAGATACACTCAAGCCAAATAAATGGAAACCTAACACCCACTGCTGACATTCTGTTAGTGACTTATGCATGTGTAATTAATTCCCTTTGTGGATGGGGCACAGAGAGGTCCATTCTCTTGACTTTGTTCAAACCTCCCCTGCAATCCAGCAACTGTTGATCTGCTGGGTGTTGGGGTCCCATTTGCTGTGTCTCACCAGTCCGAAGGGAAGGAATGGGAGAGGCAACTCAAATCATGAAAATCTGGCTGTTCTGAGCTCCTTTGGAAAGTAAAATGCAGGTGCACATCATTTGAGAGTACACCCTCATCTCCCCTCCCCCCCCCCCAGCGAGATGAAACCAATAGCATCTCTATGGTCCACCACTCTTCCTCTCTTCTCCCAGTAAGAGATGGAATCGGAGACCCCCCTCCAGGGGCTTGACAGTTGACAAGCAATGAGAGGACATGGATATGTGTGTGTAGAGCTAGATGCATATGTAGAAGCAGCAATCTTAGATGAAAGTATGTGCTCTCTATAAGCAGCTATGTACACTCCCACCAGTAGCTGTCTGGCTCTTGGGGCAGTGCCATGGCCATTTACTTGCCAGGTGATGGAAGGAGAGAGGCAATCAGGTAACACTCATCTCAGACATACTCAGCTCATCCTACCCAGTAAATGGCTATGATAGTACCCCCTAATAGCTGCCACTGAGCGTGCCTTTGATTGTTGGCAAGGAACTAGTGAATAGTTTCTTGGACAAAGTTAACAAGCAGACATGCAGATCGGCAATCTTGAATTTGTTATTGTTATTGTTGTTGTTGTGTACCTTCAAGTCATTTCTGACTTACAATAACCCTAAGGCACCCTATCATGGGGTTTTCTTGGCAGAGTTTGTTCAGAGGTGGCTTGCCTTTTTCTTCCTCTGAGGCTGAGAAAGTGTGACTTTACCAAGGCCACCGAGTGGGTTTCCATGGTTGAACAAGGATTCAAATCCTGCTCTCCCAGTCTCCTAGTTCAACATCGAAGCCATTACACCACAGTGAAGTCTAAGGTTTTCATGGCCGGCAGCCATAAATTTTTGTAGGTTTTTCGGGCTATGTGTCCATGTTCTGGAAGAGTTTATTCCTGATGTTTCACTAGCAGCTGTGGCTGGCATCTTCACTGGCTCACACCTATTTGTCACTAATATGATTCTAGCCAATCTATTTACTACAGTTATCTCAAAATTAATTGAAAAAGCAGGGACCTTCCACCATTATAATAGCACATTTTCCCCAGATGGCCTTTTGTATATTTCCATTATAAATTCTTAAACTGTCTATTGCAACATTTTGTTGTTTGTGTAGAATGTAGTACGGGATCAAATACAATTTTTTTATTACAAATCTGTGACTCAAAAGTATTTTAATTAACAGAAGGTATATGAATCTTTAACAGATTGCTTGTGTTACATGTTGAAGATTTGACAGTGAAACTCTCCTCCTTCCTCCCTTCCTTGAAACTTCCCCAGCTTGTGACCATCGGCTTTCTGTTTTCCTTCTTTTAAAGGAAATGAGATGACAAGAAATGTGAACCATTTTTAACAGTGATAATACAGTACATAAGATTTTCACAGTAATGTAATGTCAGTTTTTGGATGGGTCCTGAATAAGCTATTAGCTAAATACATATGCAAAGGACAGAAATTATGCTTTCTTTGTAATTAAGAAATTAGAGTGTGGAGATAAAAGTGAGAGCATCTCCACTCCTGGACGACAGACACATAACTCATGCCAGATGCCTGAATTCTTATCACTTTCTCATTATGCACATCTATCATGGTCATTCATCTACTTATCAGGTCTGCATGATGGTGCAAACATCAAAAGGCACAGATGGCCTCAAGACCACTCAGGAGGAATGACTTTGTGTCTGACCTTTCAGAAAGTCGGCATCTACTCATGTTGTCTCCATCATTCTGTGCATGATTAAAATTATATAAATTAAAGACAGCTATAGAATGTGGAAAGATTCAGATTCTTCCAGCCTCATTTAGAGTTTTCATTCACTGTGTGGTCTCTTGGTCACAAATAGCAAGCAGTTTCTATATCCTTTCTCATGTGTCATCTTGGCCAGCTTACTCTTATTTTTGTGTTGCTAAATGCCAGGGTTGGGGAACATATGGTCCTTCTGTGATTGTTGAGTTGCATCTCCCATCTTCCCCACCCAGAAAAACTAGTGGTAAAGGAATATAAGATATACAGTCCAATAATATCTGGAAGGCTACATTGAGAACTCTGTATAGTATCTTAAAAGAATGGAAGAATAAAAAAAAGTTTTAAAGAAGAATGTGAAAGACTATTAATTATGTTGATGGTAATGAAATTTGAATGAATAAAATTGAAGTCAACATGCAGGTACTATTAGTAGGCAGTTGGAACAGTGGACCATCTGACTAAGTGAATAAGTGGGTGGTGTTCAACAATTCTTTTGAGGGTTGCACTCCCCCTTAAGTTTCAGGTACTCAGTTTGGTGGTGGTTCTGGACTGATATGAAGAACAAATGGCCTCATTGTCAAGGAGCACTGTTAAACTTGAACTCTCTTGGTGAATATTGCTGAAGGAGGTATTCTGTAGCTCTTTATACAATGTACCTTGTCCTACATCTGTAACAGCAGCCAGTGGCTTCCCCAGCATACCTCTATTCCATAACTATTGGGGATCACCCTTTCTTCTCTGGGTGCAGAAGATGCCCATGTGCACCTCCACAGTCAATCAGTAACCAAGGGGATGGAGTTGCACCTGAAAAGTCCCCAACATCTGTTGTAGACTTCGTGAAGAAGTGAAAAAACAACAACAACAGACAGTCTCTGCCACCCTGACAATGATTTAAGTACTTTGGCTGAAACTTGTGCTCCACTGCTATCCTTATTGGGTCTTGGCCTTTATTAGCTTACTCTAGATAAACATAACCAAAGACTGCGTTTGGAAAGAGATAGACAGGCAACAGTTATTTATGCTTGGTAACTTCTTAATTGGATTACTGTAGTGTTTTATACATGGCCCTGTACTTGAAAATACTGTGGGAATTTTACTTAGGTCAAAATAGTGCTTAGGTTATCACATAGGACTGCATGATATGACCATGTGACATCAGTGCTTGGTCAGCTACACTGTCTCTTGGTCCATTTCTAGAGCCCTCTATGGCTTGGGGCTAGAATATTTAAACCAATGTCTCCTTCCATTTGCACATCCACAGCCTTATTATTTTTCCACGCTCTCCTCCACAAACCTCCACTGAATGAAGCTAGGTGGGTGGAAACAAGACAAAGGGTCTCCTTGGTTGAGGTGCCCCATCTATGGAATTTCCTCCCCAGGAAGACTTATCTGGTACCCACACTGTTACATATTTGGTGTGACATGAAGAGATTACTCTTCCCCCATGAATGTAATATGTTTTCAATTCTGCTAGATCTTAAACTCTTTTTTGTTTCTATATTTTATCTCCTATTCTATTGGTGAGTCACTCTGAGAATATTCTGTTTTAGAGCAGCTTATGAGGATAACTCATTGTCATCACCACTATCTCCATTCACTCATTGTTATTAGGTCCTCTTTTTGGAACAGAAGAAACCATTGGTTTGGTCTGTATATAGCATGACTAATGGTTGGAAGAGAGGGCAGACATATCTCAGCTTGAACCTTTGGATTCTGGGATGAACCAAAAGGCAGATAAATGGTTGCATTCATAGCAAGGGCTTCCTTAAGCTACAACACAGAAGCTATCAGGTTTGATGCTTTCAATCATTCTTTGTCCAGGATGTACCCAGATAAGACCCCATGATTGCATTATTAGCCCCAAGATGAAGGGATGCTGTTTCTGAGCAGTAAATGCACATATCTCCTGACTTGTCATCTATCACTACTGAACTGAATTTGAGGGATGAGGGATGAGACCTATCAGAAAGTGGGGGAAATTAGGGGTGTCAGTGGATTGAAAAGCAATTGCATCCTGAGAGAGAACAGCTCACTTGTTATTTGGACTTTTTCCCCATTCAGTTTTACTTCTTTTTGCTACCAGTACTTGTTCAGGGGTCTTTCAGTGTTAGTCTGCTTTTTTTGCCCTCATTTTTGCCCTCATGTTTTATGAAAATTCAATTTTATTAAAACATTACATTTCCCATTGAGCTGAGTTGTCCATAGATTCAGAGCTCATCTCAACTTCATTTACATATTTTTCATTTTTTAAAAGAAGTAAAGTCTAGTGATAGATTTCACTAGATTTATTTTACTCCCCCTCCCATCTATTTTCTCCCTGAACTTATTTTCTTCTTTGAATTTTCCTGCATTAATCTTACTCCATGTCTTCAAGAAACTGCCTCTTTGAATAGGTAGCTAAAGATTTTTCATACTCAATATTTAGGGCAAAGATTGCTAAGCAGCTTGGAGGGGTGGTGGAAGAATACAGGCAAATTTGTGTTTAAAAGGGCCAACTGTGACTCATTTTAATATTGTAAACCTTGCATGTGAAAGACAAACTGTTCTACACTGCACTTTCCCCTTAATAATTTTATTATTCATTCTCTGAAATGCATTGATTTTCCTCTGATTATCAGTTACTGTGCCTTCTCAGAGACTGGTTATCTGTTTATCTACTATGATTTAAATAAACTGGTAAATTAATTGTAGCTGTGAATAGTCTTGTGGCATTTCTGGTTATATCCTACAGGCCAAATGAAGCTGCTTTGGGTCACTGAGGTGTGCTGTTTAAACAACCCATGTGTCCGAAGAGGTCAGAAGCTGCACTGAAGCCATACAACAGTCTGGTTTTGGCGGGGCTTCTGGCGTCTTTTGGATGCATGTGTTGTTTAAACTGCACACCTCCAAAGTGGCCTGAAGCCACTTCATTTGGCCTGCCTGTTTGGGCCCTAAGTGGAACAAATAGAAAGCTTCATTTTCCTTCATCAGAAATGCAGTATAATCATTGGATAATAATGATTATAATAATCTCTTGAAAGACATATGAGGAGACTGTAATTTGGGGTTGGACAGGAGATTTAACAAGATAGTTTGGATTGTGCATTTCAGTTACTAATCCTTGGGACATTCTTGTCTAGTGGCTTGTCTACAATGACGAACAAACCATACTGACCTTTCAGTGTTCATAAGCTGGGCACACAGAGTTCCTGATGAGTTCCTGATGTCATTTGCTTGCTCACTCATGTGGAGATCTGAAATGTATGAATGGGAGGATGGAGGTAAGAGTGCATGAGATCTCCACATGAGCAAGCAAGTAAATGATGGAGGAGGAGAGAATGTGTGCTTTCCATTCACTGAAGTAAAAACAAAGATGACACTGCTGATTGGGGGGGGAGAAGAGATAGGAGTGCGGGGAAGAATAAAAAGAGTAAAAAATGTACACTTCGATTGGTGGAGAGCAAGAGGGAGGGGTAGCCTGCTCTAACCCCTCACCACTGATTTCATGGCTAGACATTTCCATAACTAAAGGATAAATGAAATACAGTGATATATTTTTCTTTCTTCATGATATGTCTCTCAGTCTATTTGTATGTGTGCGCGCACATTTACAATTTCCTCACTCACTCACTGTGATGGAAAAAGAGGAAAGCATCCAATTAGAATGCAAGGTAGTCTATATTGAAAGGCCAACTGTAACATCTATTTGTTGATAGGTTGATGTATGTTGGGAAGGCAAAAAATAGCAGAGTGAAGTAAGTTCACCAGATGAAATGTGTGGCTGCTTGGATCCAATATTAGCTCACTCTCTTTGTTAGTGTGAGGTGTCAATGGGTCACTGTGAGTTTGCTGTGGACCAAGAAAATGCAAGGTGAAGCTAATTTTTTAAATCAGTGTAGAGAACTCTTAGGATGCTGGGACCTGAAGTATCCTAGAAGTCCCGGGAAATGCTAGAGCTGTTCAACACTATATTCCTTACTTATGAATTTCCTACAGCATTTCTCTTACCACTATTGGATGCAGAATGATACCCTCCAATGGCCCCATTTATTAAAATGGAAATGCCACAATGCCATATGGAACCCCATGTGGATTACTCTCAATCGATATGCCCCCTCCCCTGAATTTTTAAGACAAGCAAAGTACTGTGTAGCGTGGCCTGTTCAAAGGAATTAAAAAATGTGTCATGGGTCCTTTAAGAGGTTGAATAATCAGTGAGCTCAAGCTCAAGCCAGAAGGAGAAGAAGCTGAGGCATGACATTACTTAGAGTTAAGAGGCTTCTCAGAGATAAGAATAGGGGTAAATTGGACTGTGGACCCTTTAAGACGGGTTGGCAACCCCCGGCCCGTGGGCCGGATCTGGCCCAGCAAGGCGGCAGGACTGGCCCCAGGCCAGTCCTGCCGCTGCCGCTGTTGTTGCTGCCGCCGCCAAGGCCACTGCCGCTTAGGGCCACCTCCTCCTCCTCCTCCTGGGCAGAACCACCGCCGCCCGCAGTGGGGCTTTCCCACCTGCGCGTGGGGCTAGGACGGAGGAGCTCGTCCGCTTTGGCCAGCCCGCCATTGGCCAGCTGGCCAAAAGGGACGGGCTCCTCTTTCCTTGCGCGCACCGCCCAGGAGGAGGAGGAGGAGGACTTCCGCAGGCTCCTTCTTGGCCCATGCGGCCCCAGGCCTCCCTCCGGAGAGAGAGGCCTGGGGCTGCAAGGGCC